>NW_017802480.1:185908-374150 GCF_001625305.1 Branchiostoma belcheri | reverse complement strand
ATATATATATATATCTGTGTGTGTGTGTGTGTGTGTGTGTGTGTGTGTGTGTGGCACTGATCCAACTCTGTGTTGCAACTGGTCCAGGTCATTGACCTCGTGTGTGGAGCGGTATCTTTTCCTTCTAAGAAGGTAACTTAATAACTTTGACTTTTATTATATATACTTATGTTCATGATTGAATCATTGAATATGACATGTTACAGCGAGGAAGAAGTGACACCACTGCCGTCCGTCCAACCGCCTGTGACGACGCCCACGTACATCATCATTCCGACGTCACCGCAGCCGTACCAACCGTGGCCATGGGTTAATCCGTGAGTTGAAATTTCTTCATTTATTTAAATTCAGCACATATAAATGGGAGAAGGGCAAAACAGCTGTATCAAAACCTTTACACGTTGTCCCCCCATATTGATCTAAACATCGATATATACGGTGACAGCATCTTGCAAGTTTGATGACCAAAGTCTTGATGTCCAATCGTTCCAAATTGATAAAAGTCATAATTTTTTTTAGTAAATTATCATGTCCGCTGATATGTTTCTCTCAAGTCTGACTTAGTCTTCTTCGCCAACTCGGGAGCACAGGGCCTCTGTGAGTAGATTCCAGAGTTTCCGGTTCTTCGCAATCTTCTAGGTCTCTTGCCAGGTTATGTTGGCTTTATCCAGGCCTTTCCTCACGCCTCTTCTCCAGGAAAGGCGGGGTCTGCCTCTGTGACGTTTCCCCTGGGGATTCCAATCTAGGGCAGTTCTTGTTATGGACGTTGGCGGTTTTCGCAATGTGTGTCCAATCCAACGCCACTTCTTCTAATGGTGATTTCAATATCTCTCATACAGACCACGCAGTTATTCCTCCGCAAGTTCCTCTTCTTCCTCGGGAGACATCTGGGACCGCCGCTCCACCCCAGAGGAGGTCACACCCGTCCCAAAACCTGCCAGGGAGAAACAGTACTGCTCCGGCTGTCAGCACGAGTTCCACGTTAACGACAAGATCATCAACTACAACGGGGACCAATACCACGAGATCTGCATCCCGTAAGTTATATCTCTAGCTTCACTACTTCTAGCATCTAACACCTAAAGTCTTTGGGTTCCATGCAGGCATTTTCTGAAAAGAGTGGGTTGTGATCATAGTCCAGGACTGATATAGTAGCTCACATGTCTACATCTACCAATGAATGCTTTGGGTTCTACATACACTTTTTTTTAGATAGGCTGGGTTTGTAATCTAGGACTGATTGTGTGTAGCCAAAGGTGTTTTTTGTAATGTTTTATGTTTCCTCATGTTCGGACGTACCGCTGAGAGGAACCAAACTAAGGTCTGCACAACTTCTTTTGCATTGAGTGGAATTATGATTTACATTTTATGCTTGATTATAACACAGGAGGAAGTATTGCCACGCCTGCGAGGAACCCTTTCAGAATGACGAGAAGAAAATCTACCATAATGGCCAACTGTTTCACGACAAGTGCATGTACGTCTTTCGTTGTTGCTTTTGTTTTTATTTTTTTGTTGCTATTCCTATTGATGTGATGCATACAGCATGTATACGACAATGTTACATCTAACACTGATCCATCTATCCTGATCTCTTATTGTATAGAATGTTTTATTTGATTTTGTATAAGTTATTTTGTCTCTGCTGCTACCTTTCAGTTATTTAAATGGCTGAACAATTTGTTATATTTATCTTTTCTTTGGAATTATTATCAGTAGACATTATGTTATATTCAGTTATTTATGTTATTTATACCTTTGTTAATTTTGTTGGCACCTTTGTTGATTACGCACAACTCTGGATTATGTTCAGATTATTCTGTGCTTCTTCTTTAGGTCGACCTCTGACCTCTCCTATTGATTTGAACTTACTTTATTATTTTGTAATCATCATTATGTACAAAGTTTTGTTATCTATGTTTTATTTTATTGACCCCAGGAAGAATAGTGCTTTTAAGCACTAATGGGGATCGAAATAAACAAACAAACAAACAAACACAAACACATTGTGTTCAAAATAGTACAAAGTGTTATGACTGTATGTGCGGCATGTATTTGTATTTGTACACAGGGTCCTGGTGGATATCAAGGAGACTACAGTAGAGAAGGGAGTGGAAGTTTGTGCCGAATGCTCTCTTCCAATCAAGGAGGACGAGACTACTGTCATGTACAATGGATACGAGTTCCACCAGAAATGCCTGTAAGTTTCTTATTCTTGATCGTCGGCTTAAGGGTGATAGCACAAAAGTGCTGTTATTTTTAACCCCCAATTGCCAATAAAAGAGTTGGCTTTATCCAATTAAAATCCCTGTCAGTAGATGTAGCAGATAGTTTGTAGCGTCCTCCGCCTCTTTCCTTTGTGTTAGAAATGGCTGTCAGAGATTTTAAAAAAAGTCCTCCATCACAAATAAACTTTCAAACTACGACGAGAAGAATTGGCATGATCTTAGAGGCCAAACCATCGTTCAGAATGGCATTTGAATCATATAATGTCATCATGCAACTTTTCTTCCATAGTCAACAGGACGATGAGTACAAATGCCAGGCGTGCAAACAGCCTATGAATGACAACGACCGCATGATCACTTACAACGGCGTGGACATCCATGACTACTGCATACCGTGAGTCATATACTCTTATTTTCTCTCAAACAGAAATCACATATTACTTGTATAACGTAATGGTTAATACCGTATCTGCGCCTGCATTGTTCTTGTTCCGTTACTTTTTCATTGTGATTCGTCTATGCACAGTGCCATTCTAATCCTTATATTACCACTAATAATAACAATTACAATTTGCACCTTTATTTCAGATTACTGAAACAGATAATGGCAGGGTGAGTTCACAATTCGTGATCATATTCAAATGATGCAAACCTTCATTACCTCTGCGTTTGTCGTAAATTTACATTTTGGACTTTTTAACTGTATTGAAGTGTGGAAACGCATTTTAAGATATCAGATTTTAATATTTTATATTAAGGAAACTTTAATCTATCATATTTATCTTTGTTAGAGAGAAACCCGGACAACCGAATGTCAGCCCAAGCCAGCATCCGGACTGCCAGATATGCGGGTAGGCCAGATTCAATTCCTAGACACAAGATCTGGAATTCGTGCATCAGTTTTATAATGTAAATGATATGTACGAATTATTTTCCTTGAAATAAGTTAAGAGGCTACAAAGTTTATTTTGTAATGATATCATTATTACGTACAGTTCGACATGCTCTTACACGCTCTTACATGTATGTTTCGCCTTTATTATACATAAAACACCTCATGCTTTTTGTAACCACATATTTCTACACCTAGAACCCGACTGGGTCCAGACGCAGTAGAAGTGAGCGGAAAGGGTTACTGTCCCAAATGTTACCCCATGGTCCAGTATCCAGTCTGCAATGGCTGCGGGTAAGTAGTCTTGGAATTGGACTTTTTTCGACACTTATTGTAATATCTAATGTATTGTACTATGCTGTATCCAAAGAGCACACCATAAAAATGCTGTGTTTGAAAACATTATGATACTTTTCGTTTTACAGGGAGGAAATCACAGGTCCGTCTGTGACTGGATTGAACCGGAAATGGCATCCTGAGGTACGCTATATCTACGTCAGCATTACTCTCATAGTCAACTGCATCAAACAAGAAAAGAAAACGACTATGACACGGGGTCATAAAATCCCATCGATGATATTACTAACCATGAATATTAGATAATGAAATGCAAGCCATTATTTTCGGTTAATACGTGATACTTTATGACAGATTACTACCAAGATTAGCAGTAATAAACTTTATTCAAGTAACCAAAGAGAACATGTCACATGCTATGTACTAACTGGCAGTTTAATGTGTCTTCAGCACTTTAGCTGCTCCGATTGCGGGGTCCCATTCGAGCAGCTGAACCGGGTTTACTACGAGTACAACGGAAGGGCCTACTGTAAACGCCACTATGACGAGGTAAGGGACTATTCACTATATATCACATATCAGGATGACTGATGTCTTGTTCTTGAAATAACATTATGTAATTTACGATAATGTTGATGTGAACAGTCTGACTTTGTCTATTGTGTCTATTGATTACGAATACGTTTGTACAAAACTTCGCAGGACCTTTTGTAAGCAGTTCTTATCTAGCAATATTGTATGGTTTGGAGCTAATGGTGTGTCTATTTCGTTACAGAATTTTCAGATATGTTACCACTGCAACCAACCAGTAGAGGGAGAACGTAAGTGTCTTTAATTGTTTCTATACATACCAGATCCTGCCATATGCTGTCTACCAATTCCGGCAAAGAGTGTTGCACACTTTTTGACGATTTTCAACTTTGTTTTGTAGCCGTCGGAGTGTTCAACAAGTTCTGGTGTGACGACCATTTCAAGTGTTCGTTCTGTGACGCCCCGTTCACTCTTAAGTAAGTATCTCTTACATACATAGCTTATAATGATGATGATATGGTGATTATGAATACAACCGTGTTTTGGTGTCTTTGACTGTTTGTTTTGATAGTCCGTATTGTACATTAGCAATTGGTTGATGTAAATGGCCAATAGTCAGATGTACGTGTGGCCATATATTTGCACTATCCCTTATTGAGACAAAGTTTTGCCATAAATAACAGGACTCTCTTAAAGTGTGATGTGTTTGTTTTATTTCTTTCAGGTCGAAGTTTTACGAAGTTGACCAGCGCCCGGCCTGTAAGATGTGTTACAAGGCACTTCCACGTATGGAGAAGCGGAAGACAAAGTTACCAAAACGGAAGTGAGGTTCAGAGATCCATTCCGTTCAGTTCAGTTCAGTTCGTTTCAGTTCGTTCAGTTAATTTCAGTTACACAATGTACATGTATACGTATCAAACAGTAAATGGTGCATACTGCTTTCTTTTGCTTGGCATTCAGGGAAAGTATGGTAGTTAAACACACACCATTACAACTGGACTAGTAGATTGTAGTAATAGCACAAGCGTGTGTGGCCCAAGGGTTATTGAACCGAAGATTGGCACCGCCCTATGCACCATTTGGTGTGGGAAGAACTACCTCAATAAATCTCTGTCAAGCACTTTTCATGGATCCCAATGCATGCTGGGAGACGCGGGGCACTATGGGTAGCTCCGGCCGGTAAACAGCCTATTTTGTTTGTTTTATTTATTGTTTGTTTGTATCGGTGACCGTAATGGTTAAGCAGATTTACTAAGCTACTTTCATCTATTAGTCAATAGAGGGGAATATTGAAGTAATTACTGCGTTGGTTGATGGTAAGTTTACCATAAATATGCTTTCTATATCTATGTATTCACGAGTGTGCTTTATGAACAATGAACTTGGCATAAGGTAGGGTTTTAAGCCATACAAAATGGTGACATTAGCTTTGAAAGGGTATATCATAAACCAGTCATGCGTTGAATATTGGGAATAAAATTGTGCTAACAAGAGACCTTTTTATTGACAAGTTTAATGGCTCTCTACTTGCGTAGGGCATACACTTGCCTCTCAATGTACGGTTTGTTTACGTCGATGAAGGTTAGACATCCAGGTAATACGATACGCCAGAAAGCAGTTACTCAAGCAACTGGATATTATTTTGGAATTTCCAAAATCATATCCAGTCGCTTTTTGGCGTCTGGTTTGTTTACACCACTTTAACCAAGCTTGACAGTCACTACACGCTCTGGGTGTACCCTGAAAAGAAAGTACATGTCTTGTAGATTGACGACTTCCCTTGCGGTCAACCGCACTTGTTGTAAATAAGACTTTAACGTCCTTCACCGGTCATGACTGGTAAAAAGGCTGCACAATGCTCTCCTTGTTGCGAGTCTTTAGTCACGGAGGGCGTTGTATGTATCTATCCAGAACGCACTGGATACGTGCGTCGACTATCCAGAACCGTTCCTGGGCATGGCGCCGGATAAAGCACTGCGTGGCGTAGCGGCAGACTGCTCGATTCGGGTCCTGACATTCCATCGATCTTGTGCCCTTGGGAAAGGCACTTTACACGACTTTCCAATTCGCTCAGGTGAAAATGAGTATTGTATTGCCCCCGGTGTTGGTGCCGGCATTAATATAAGTTGAAAAAACTTGAGTTTGCCGTCACTACGTCTTGTGATTACATGTTGGAATATACAAAGCGGCTCTCATCACATTGGGAAGATTCTGATTAAGACACACATTTACTGCAGCTGCGGGGGTGACGAATATCCTATATACTATAAACACACCTGCTGCTTTGCATCACTAAACCCTAGTAAACCGGAATAAAGCGCATTAGGTGGGTTCACTAGATTCGCAGCAGTTGACGACAAACAAATGTTCAACAGAGGACCATGTTATCTACTACATCTGATCCACTTCTCTATTCACAAGTATAAGAAGACGGTGTATTTGATAGGAATTGAGTGGGCACGTCCATACTTTACTATCGTGGAATGTGCGTCGGATGCATTGTCTGTGACAGGTGAGTAGTCAAGGCTTAACAATAACATTGTGGGAGGGGAAGAATTCTAAGAAGGATTAAAGTTTTGAGCGATCGCTGTAGGCCTGGATTAAGCTTAAGGCCAAAGGGGGCAGTAACCTTTGTTTACGGTGAAATTACACTTGAATGGCTTAATTGCTGTTGTCCTAAATTGTATGCCTCTTCACTGTGGTTAAAAACAAATGATAGATAATCAGATTTGCTGTCTGATCATGAATTACGTCTTGATGCGGTACCTGTGGTTTTCCGTTTCACCCTGACTTGGAGAATGCCGAGCAGGGGTACCAAACAACAGACGTGTTTATAGTAAGGCCATGTTGATTTGATTATATGGATGACATCCGCGCGCGCATGAATTTTCGGCCGTTTCCAAAAAAAAGAAAAGTTTTCAACCATGCTGTAAATCGTGCAAAACAGTTGCTAAATGAGCAAAAATATACCATACGTTGCAAGGAAAACATTGAGAAACGATACCAACGTTGTAGAATGCCAAAATCAAAGGAAAAAAGACAAAAATGTAAAGAAATGAATTCGAAGAGTAGATTATTCGCCATAACATATTCTGTGCCATTTGTTCAAACTTCATGACCACGTAGATTTCATAGTGAAAGCAACTTTTTTTTTGCAAAACTTTTTTTTAATTCGCACGCGCGCATCAGTTTTGGGGTTCCATATAATCAAATCAACATGGCCTAAGTACTAAAACTCTAATTCTGTCATCAGTAGCTTCCACTACGTACCGTGCATTCATGTGATGCGTTGTTGTCCCCTGAGTATGTGGAAAGTTTAAAGTAAGTTAACATATTTTTCAGAACAGCTTATAACACTGGGTTTTACTCTTTTCTATTACCTGGGGGGGTGGGGTTCAATGTATCTTGGATACCGTGTACACCATTGACGTATTCTGTCCATTGCCAAGACCTCACAACAAATGAATCATTGTGTTGCGCTGCTTAATAGTCAAAGCCTCAGCTGGATCGTGGGCAAAAGGAAGCATCTAAGAAGCTTATTTGCGGTATGTGTGGATTATGTAGTGAATTCCCAATACAAAAGTTTTGCTCTCCAATGTACACGTAGGACGTGTGGCGAATGCCAAAGTCATAGCGACGCAACCCAATAGGGCAGATGTTTGGCAGGAAATTGTAATGCTTCTCGACTTTCTTAATACGGACAGTGACCAGCAAGAAAAGATTACTACGATTTTTAGTAGTAGCATCTGCTTGGATATTACACGAAGACACCCACACGATTTGGTACTATGTTATGTAACATTGAAGGAGAAAATGACAAGATTTTTCCCAGGGTTAGTTTAATAACTACTAAATAAGACATTTGTTATTACATTCACTTCACCAATGTCCCTCTTGTCCACATAAAACATAACCATACATAGCCACCCTTTATACGTTATCACCGTTTATCATTCTTGTAAACAAAAATGCTTTGAGATACAAAAAAAATTACAGCGTGTATCTAAATTATTGTTGCTTTTCCCAGACAAAAGTAGTCAATGGTCATTGATAAATAAGGCTAACAATGTTGACTGTAACAGTAGTTTAAAATGACTAACACTAAACTAATATCCAACAGCCACAAATATATAGAGAGCCACAGAAAGAGAGCCAAAACTAGTTAAGTATGTGTTGGGTACAATGTGAGGGTTTACGTGCCTTTTTAATATGTTAGGCAACCATGAATTCATTTAGCATATACCTACTAGTATAGCACAAAAACGACAACATGCTTATACATACACGTATGCTATCATACAATATACTTAAGCTTACTCGTTTGTCCTTTCTATCCAAAACCAGACATAGCAAAATAATCACAATACCGAAAGCCCGTACAAAAATGTTAGCAAAAAATAAAAACAAATTAAAAAGAAAACAACTTGCTTCATCCTCACCTAATATGCATTTGTAACTACATAGCGTTCTGAGGACAGAGTGATTGTATGCGCATGTATTGTTACGTCTTTGTAAGTATATATTAATAGCTTTGATGGATTTTGTACTGTGTGCGATTGCTAGATGTTTGAAAAATGATGAAATCTATCGAGATTTAACAGGTTGGTTGAAAGAATGAACATCTTGGTTTACTTTGGGTAAAGAGTCATTATATTTTTAGCCTTCATTCAAAACAATCACGGTTTACTTTGAGTAAAGATTGTCATGACATTTGTATGCTTGAGCCTTCTTTCATGACAATCTCACGTCAGCCTGTTGGTTGCTTTCAACTGAGATCATGGGGCGGTGAATCTCTAGGTCTCACTCGGTCTCACTCCCGCTCTGCCAGATGTTGAAGGTGTCTTGGAAGGCCGGTAGCTTCGTCTTGCGGTGTTTCTTTCGAGGAACCGATCCGTAGCACCTCTTACAGGCAGGGCGCAGGTCAACCTCGTAGAACTTCGACCTAAAAGAGATAAAACTTACACATCAGACAAAACATACAAAAAGTGTTCTATTGTTGAGATGTCTGCACTTAAATTTTCATAGAATAGCTATACAAGATGAACCCCATTTTGAAGAGGGTGTTTCCCTACTTACTGCATATTTCTAATAAATTTCTACGTACCTTTAAAAACAAAACGTGCGAGTCGTTGCATTTTCACATGGCGCTTAAAATACATGGTTTATCTTGTTTCACAATGAATATGGTTTTTTGTTTGCTTTCCTGTCCGAAGATCGAAAACCAGGGAACCTATCTTTTACACAATTGAAGAGTTTATCTCTCTAATCAAGCTATATAAGCGATACTTACTGCAGAGAGAACGGGGTATCACAGAACGAACACTTGAAGTGGTCTTCGCACCAGAACTTGTTAAAAGCACCAACGGCTGAAAAAGCAAAATAGAAAATTTGTCATTACGTTGTCTAATAATATCTACCAATGAGTATGATTTACAAACTATACCTTACAGAACTAATGAGCATTTCCCATAATTATATCGTCTAGCAAAGTAAAAAGAACCACAGTAGTTAAACTTTTGTCACATTATCATGGTCTCATCACTTAGTGGTAACTAATTGTACATTGAATGTATACCGTTGCAACTGACATTGGGTATCTGTATGGTACTAAATAGAAAGTAAATACGTCTTACTTTCTCCCTCTACCGGCCGGTCGCAGTAGTAACATATCTCGTACATCTGAAACAAAAAAAACAATAGTTTTAGCCTTAAAGTTTGTTTGTACGTATCTAACATAACGTGCCATACAACTATAGCCTGGGTGCCATCCGATTTGTAACGGCAACCCCGAAAAAATCTGTAGGAACTGAAATCAGGAGATCGTGTCAAGTTTTGTTCTGACTGATCCATATTCAATATACCTAGAACTAGATAAGAAACATGGTTATACATACAAAAAAAATTAACATACGCAATGCTATGTCAATAACAATACACCAGAATCATCCTCCTGAGTTACATAGTGTGAAAGTTTCTTACCTCATCATAGTGGCGTTTGCAGTAGGCCCGTCCGTTGTACTCGTAGTAAACCCGGTTCAGCTGCTCAAACGGTACCCCGCAGACGGAGCAGCTGAAGTGCTGAAGAGTTGTTGATATAATTAGTAATCAGTACATAGTTTATGACAGTGTATCTGATTAGTTAATATGCATATTCGCTTATCACAGCAGAGGAATCTTTGTTGTTGTTGTTGCTGTGTCTTTATCCATCCTTTCATAGACCATTTTTAAACCCAAGAGAGTGCAATTTATATTTCCATCCATAGTATTGGTAACATCATCATTACAGGTTATATATGATACAGTTTATGACTTTTAAGCTAAGGCTCTGAAATATAGCTACATACCTCGGGATGCCACTTCCTGTTCATTCCAGTCACAGACGGACCTGTTATCTCCTCCCTGAATACAGAAAGAGAGAGAAATGTTTGAATTTATGGGTTTCAAAAGTAGTATTTGATATTACGGAGCACACATACTATAGTTATATTTACTGCAAACACTTTGAAATGTGGGTATGAGATTATGAACACGAACTACTTACCCACAGCCGTTGCAGACTGGATACTGGACCATGGGGTAACATTTGGGACAGTAACCCTTTCCGTTCAACTCTACTGCGTCTGGTCCAAGCTGGGCTCTATGTTGGGAAATACGGGGTTATACAACAGTTGGTGTGATCTAACACACTGTTTACAATGATACATGTTTTTTATGATGCTAGTTGTTATCCATATTAAGCATTTTCAGGGAATTAAGATCACCACTGCAATGGAAAACATTGCCACTGAGTCATAATTAAAAATTCGTTGACCTACCCGCATATCTGGCAGTTTGGATACTGACTGGGGCTGACAGGTCGCTGTCCATGTTCCTCTCTGTTGAAGAGCAAATGAGATGACAAAAGTTATTTCCACATATTAGATTTCGTTTCGATGTAGTATTTAGCCATAACAGCATCTTGTGCGTGTATATACAGAGAAACCGTAGGCAGATGTGTCATTAGAAGATTTTGAATGTGAATTGTAAACTTACCCAGTTATTATTTGTCGCAGCAATCTGCAATAGAGAACCAACATAAAATTAGACATAATACCAGATAATTGGTACAAATATTATCACTATGCAAGGGTTTGATTCATAACGTTATTGCATGCTTGAAAATACTCAAGAGAAACTAGGAACTGAGTGTACAGCATCGAACTAATGTTTTGTTCCTTTTAATCATTCATACAATGTAATTGTTTTAGCGCGATGATCTAGCTAATATTAGTGAGATGTTGTCCGGATCCGTGGGAGAGTAATGGCGGACAATTCGAAAATCGGACATGAATATTTGTTTTTGCGGACATGAATGAAAGTACGACTCACGGGATGCATTCGTCGTGGATGTCCACGCCATTGTAGCTAATGATGCGCTCCGGGTCAACCATCGGGAGCTTACAGGCGCCGCAGAGGTCCTTCATGATCAGTTCTCGCCGCGGCTGGCTGTAGGGGAAGGGAGGGGGGGGGGAGTTTGAAAACATTGTACGAATTTGATCTTGAAACACACCACCCGTAAAGGTTCCGTTTCTTCACTATAAGGCATCCAATGCAATGTCAGCAATCTGTGCGGCGAAACGAATATTAGTAAACTAAACATGTAGTCTCGTGACTTGACTTGCCACTTCGAACCATATTGGCAGCGCAGAAGCTCCTGGCTTGCATAGCATTTCCCATGCCACTAGCTTGGAGCCCAGTGTCTCTTTTCAGCACATTGTCTCATAGCCTCGTAGAGTCGTGATTTAGATGAAATTCTTGCTAAGCGCTTACTACATGATGATGTCTTATTTTGAGCATAAGACGTAAGTTGAAATTTTACTCTGCCAAAGCACAAAGATTCCTGGAGTTGAAATCGTAGCCATATGCTGAAAAGCTTGCAACATCCTCCTACAGATGCGCGCATTTTGATTTAACGCAAGCCTGTATTCGGGAAGGCCATCTTACGAGCATCTGGCATGGAAGGGTCGCCCATCCTCCCACATGACTTTTTCGAGTTCACTGATTGGTCGATCGCATGCATCACACATCTTCATCACTGTAGTAGGTTTTCTAGCGGTTCGAGTCGTTACGAAAAGGATGATGAATGGGGATTAGTTTGTGAAATAGTGGGTATTAAGGAGTTATGTGTGGGTAGAGAGATATTGGTAAATCTTGGAAATATCTTTAGTTGCCTGGTTAGACATATATGGCAATTTCTGCTTCGCGCTTATATAAAATCATCAGAGATCATCGTTATGTAAAATAATTTAATTATAAGATTAAGCATTTTAATGACAAGCACACCAGCAAATAGACGCCAAATGAAAACCTTTTCACGAGTCGCCATGTAAAACGTAATGCATTACAAATACATTACAAATACATGAATCTTGTAAATACAATGCTTGTACGCCTGTGATTTCAAAAGCAAGCAGGTTTTTGCGTGTTTTATTTTTATTGCAGCTAATGCAATCGCAATTGCTGCAGTAGGATGCGAGATCGAGATGTTTTGTGTTCTTACAGACACCCCTCGTGGTACGCTACTCCGTCGTGTACTACTGCTCTGTCCTCATCGGAGAGAGGTCTTTCGCACCCTGCGCACCGACCGATTACGACAGGCCTTCGTCTGGGCGAGACAGGTACATGAACATGTGGTAAGTCTCTGGTTCTTTCGCCTTCTTGATAATGAGTGCATTCGGTTTTCATTAGCCACAGCCTACCATTGCTGCAGTATGCTATCCTGTGGGCTTTCGTTGTCTCTAATGTGGTCATTTTTAAATATTTTCTACATCTAGATTATTGTTGGCATCCATTCACTTCTGTGACATAAAAGATAAGATCTAATAAAAGGAAATATACAATAGTTCCATTCTGTTACATGGAGAGGCATCTACACGCACGCAACTTTGTGTAACTATTCCTAGATTAAAAAGGGCGGTTATACTGGCTATACCGATACAGATACAGAAAAAAACTTACAGGCATGATTGGTGGAACTCGTTGCCATTGTACATGACAGTGGTTTCGTCTTCCTTGATCGGAAGAGAGCATCCGGCACAGACTTCCACTCCCTTCTCTACTGTAGTCTCTGTGATCTCAACCAGGACCCTGAGTACACAAATCGCACTTACTCATCAAGGATAACTATGAAATAACGACACATTTTCTACATTTTGATCCACGATTCTGTAACCTTGGTTCAGTGGCGTCATACAAACAGTTCAATCATGCCAAAGACTAAGAATGATTCAATTGCAGACTAAATACCATTCTTCTAAGGTATCATCATCATTTGTGTACCACTTCCTTAGTCTATGGCATCCTATGACCAAACAAGCAAATTAACTTACATGCATCTGTCGTGGTAGAGCTGGCCATTGTGGTAGATTCTCTTCTCGTCATTTTGCAGAGGTTCGTCGCAGGCAGGGCAGTGATGAGCTGTCTTCCTCCTAGTCAACGATCACACAACACCAAACACATGTTATGTCGCATCCAGTATTATACGAATTTCATTGCTGACTGTTGACCAAGGTTCATGATGTGAATAGGATCTTCTGTCATTTCTAGTGCTTTTCTATGCTAGTTTTATAACGGGAAACAGATATTGTTTTCAATCTGTAGAGAGACCACTTTGCATGAGTAAGGCACAATTGACTAAAGCTTATTCAAAAATAGTATACAGACCTTGGCATGTCCAGTATGTGCCGACATCTTTCACTTATTGCAGCATGAGGGAAGGCAAGACATAACGTTTGGCCAAGCATGGCATCAGCATATCTCAAAATGGCTACATTACAAACAGGGCCTAGAGCTTGAAGAAAATTAGAAACTCAAGAAGATTCTCGCTATCACAAAGAACTTACGGGATGCAGATCTCGTGGTAGTAGTAGCCGTTGTAGTTGATGAGTTTGTCGTTGATGTCGAACTCGTTGTGACAGCCGGAGCAGTACTGTTTCTCCTTGGCGGGCTTCTGAACCAGGATCTCCTGGTGTCTGGGAGGGGAGGGACGCTTCGGTGGCGTCGGCTCCTCCCAGCGTTCTTCTTCAAAAGAGTCGGGCTCGTAAATCTGTTGTGTCCTGTTAATGAAAAGATCAAGATCAAGTATTGAAATGCTCCGATTGCCAAATTAGCAAAAGCTGACAGAATAGCTTGCTCTTAAGAATATAGTAGAATGTATCATCATGGTCCATTGAAAATTTACCTCTGGTTGGTTTGATACGATAGACGAAAAATAGATAGACACATAGATAGATAGATACTATTAGAAAGATAGATAGATAGATAAGTAGATAGATAGATCTAGATGGATGAATAGGTAGATACTATTGGAAACATACTTTAGATGACATAGATAACTAAATATAGATGTATTGGATCATGTCTCACTGGTCAATCCAAATGTCGGGTTGCGGTTGCGGTGCCGGAATGATGATGTAGGTAGGCGAAGTCGGTTGCTGAATTTGTTGTATTGGTGGGTATGGTTGTGGAACCTGGGTCTCAATCTCTCTCTCTATTTCTGTGATCCTACAACACATACAGTGACATCCTCAACGATGCATTCATCCGTATGGCACAGTACGATTAAAAGCCTTAGTCACACATTGATTAGCCTGGTCACCAGCCACCCCAAGGGGCTACAGACTGGTATTTGTCGGCACTATATGCTTCTGTTACCGCCAGGCTAAAAAGCTCATCCTTTGATTCAGCCTGCTTGAACCCAATGAAAATATGTCTTCCAAGGGGGCGCTGAGGCAATATCTCATGGAGGGTATGGCCGTATGCTAGACCTGCCCGTGACGTCGACGAGCTAAGAGCGCGATTTATTCAGGCTAGATATAGCCTGTATTAACCCGGGCATCAGGCTAGGCTACACACTGAGCTATATCTTAGCTAATGTGCTTTGTCTTTGGCTAGAAGAAGTGTACTCACGTTTGGGTGATTTGTCCTTTACCACCCGGGGAAACAGGTTTAGGCTGGATGTTTTCTTTGTTCTTCTCCCGCTTGAGGGTCTCCATACTCCGGTACCTCTTCCTGTCCTTCAGCGTCTCCAGACTGCGGTATATGGTCTTGTCGACTCTGGTCTGGGTTCCAGCAGAGTCCTGTAGTACAATGATATCAATATACTCATAAACTCATGTTACGCTAACAAATGCATTGTTGTACAAGAAACAAGGGCTTAGTCATAGACAAGGGCTTAGGCTTAGGCATAGACAATGTAATTGTAGCATTGAAAGATTCATAGATAAAGAATAGATTTTCATTGTTCCATTCCATTAATAAAAAAAAGTAAACTTGACCAATATGATGAGAGCACGAATGTCCACGAATACGTCATTCATGCCATATGTTTCAGCATGCATAAAAAAATAATTTTTTCAGGCAATGACAACATGCTGGATACTAACCTGTTTGGGTTTAAACTGCACGCCCATGTTCTCCGTCCTCGGTGAGAACTGTACGGCCATGTTTGCCGTCACTTTCCTGTCCGTCACGATCTGACCGGCGTTGAGCTGAACCAGCTCGTTGAAGATCCCCTCAATGACGGTCCCCATGTTTGTGTTCCTCATGGCCTTGCCCATGGTCTGTGATCCAGCGCTCCTCATGACCGCCTTCTCCTCCTGCACGATCTGCGCGCACTCGTGGGACTGCCAGGCGTCGATGTCAGAGCCTGAGAGGTCTGTCTGGACTTGCATGACGTCCATCTTGACCTGGACCCTCCAGGTGTCCAACTCAGCCACGGTCAGGTCGGTCTGGATCAACATGTCGAACGTGACTGTCGTCTTGGTCTCGACCGGTTCTGGAACCACCGGGGCGACAATCTCTTTCTCTTCTTCTTTATCTGTCTGACAGCCAACGGTGACAGTGACGACGACAGGTGCTATTGGTGCCTTGGTTTCACCAGCCTCTTCTATGGTAACCGGCTTAACCACTTCCTTCTCCTCCACAGCATCTGTCTGGCACCCAACAGTTAAGGTGACAGTGACGGGCTTTGCTGTTTCTTCGTTTACCTCTTCTTTCATGGCGTCTGTTTGAATGCCGGTATTTGTCAATTCCTTTACTTCCTTTTCTTCAACAGCCTCCTGGTCGGTTTGGATACCGCTGCTTCTGTACTCCAGATATGCTCGACTATGTTTGGTGCCTGTTTTCTTGCTCAGCTTGATCGGTTTGTCGGTCTCGATTATCTTTTCGTCTGTCTGGCGCACTGGTCCGGCTGGCTTGACCGCTGCAGCGTCTTCCTTCTCTTCGATTCTTTCCTCTTCTTTAAATTCAGGCATCCACTCGTCTGTCTGTACCAGAGTGTTAGCGTAATCACGTGGCCTGCCGCCTGGAGTACCGGTCTTCTTGCCAACCTTCTTGATGATGTCAGTCTGGAGCGTCTTGCCTACCCGGACGTAGTCCACTGCTTTGGCTTCCTCCTTCTTTTCAGCTTCAGTCTGGGTACTTTTGGGATCCATGTGAGGTCCTGACTTCTGAGTGCCACTGTCCTGCATTGCAACCTTGTCTGTTGCCATGGTTTTTACGGGCTTCTTGTCGGCTTTCGTGGTGCCGATTTCCTTGCTCAATCTCTCCACCTTCTCAGTCTGAGTTTCAGACGAGACCATCCCTACTCCCAGAGCCTCCGTCTGTGTCTCTCCCGCGCTGACAGCAGTGACGTCTGTTCCGTGCTGCTTGTTCTGCAAATCTCTCACGATACCGATGGTCTTATCCGTTACGTCTTTCTCCGTCTGTGTGCCTTGGCTCGTTCCTACGAAGATTATGGTAGCCAGGCTCTTGTCTTCCTTGAAAGAAGCATCTGTGATGTTCTCTGCGTCTGCTGTGGTCACTTGATCGGTGTCGATGTGTTTCTGTACGACCTCTTCTTCCTCGGTAACTAGATTCTTCTCTTCTTTTGCATCTGCGTCTGTCTGATACGCGACGGTCGTTCCCTTCTCCTCTTCATCGGTTGCGATGCATTTCTCCTCCTCGACAAACTCCATGCTGGTGCCTTGATCAACCTTTACCACTTCGATCTTCACACTGATTTGCTTTGCCGCTTTCTCCTCTTTGTCAGTCTCCGTTGTCTTGGGCTCTTTCTCCTCAACATCGGTGGCATATGCCTTCTCATCCTTTTCTTCTTCAAGTGTTTCAATGGATTTGTCCAACAGTTCCTCAATCGTCTGTGTGCTGTTATCCTGTATTTCCTTTTCGACCATGATCTCCTTCAGAAGGCTTTCCACCTTCTCTGTAGCACTGACTTTTGCCTCCTTCTCCGGTGCATCTGTCTCCTCCTCCTTCGCCACTTTCTCTTCCTTCTCTGTAATGGTCCCTACTTCCTCAGTCTTCGTCTTATCAGTTTCCTTCACCTTAGCCACTTTCTCCTCCACCTCAGTAGCAGTGCCGACGCTTTCGGTTTCTGTTTTGTCCGTTTCTAAGCCTTTCTCGACAACTTCCTCTTCAACCGTTGCCAGGTCTTTCTTCATCACTTCATCCAGATCCGTTTCGAGATACTTCACATCTTTCTCTTCTTTCTCTGTTTCTTCTAACTTTTCATTTTTATCCTCCTTGTCGGTAGCAGTGACCTTCTCATCCGTCTGTATCTCCATCGCAGTTCCCTTATCTTCTTGTGGAATCGGATCTGTTCCTGTTTCCTTTCCTTCTTTTTCCTCCACCTCTGTTTCCGTTTCTTTTGGTACGATGATAGGAGCTACTGTTGCCGAATCCTTGGTGTCCTTCTCTTCCTTGTCTGTACCGAGTGTCTTGCCGTCCGTCTCATCCGCCTCGGTTTCCGTCTGCTTACTGTCGCTTTCTTCTGGTTCAGTTTCCGTTTGTTTCGGAATCGGAGCAGGCGCTGCATCGGTCTGAAATTCAGCCTCCTCTTTAGTTTCCGGATCCGTCCCGAGCATTTTGGCGTCTTTTTCTACCTCGTCGGTAGCGGCCACCTTGTCGGGTTTTTCTTCAACTTCAGGTTCGGTCGTCTTCGATGCCTTCTCTTCGGGAGTTGTGGCTATCAACAAACAAAGTATACAATGAAATATTACATATTCGTATTCATACCTATAAACTCCAAGGCTTGGCCAGAGGTTTCGCAGCTCTCAAACCAATCACACCAACTCTATACAACTCTATATGCAAGGGAAAAAACTGAAGAAGTCAGATACCAGTACATTGTGCAGCATGGTTGCAGAAAAGATACATTGTTGCCAACAGTTGAAGATAAAACCCTTCAGACTTTAGCATATGCCACCATGGCATAGCATGTATATCCGATATTGCAACTACTTCCATCGTCTTTAGACTACGGCAGCAAGCAATTTCGCTCAATAAACCAGTTTGTAAACCAGCCTTCAGATAGGTATTGGCCGAGCATCCTTTAAAGCTTTATTGCGTTAGGACAGGGACGATTACAGGACAGGGCAAGAAGAAGTAAGTGTTAAGACAAAGAGGAAAAGTAGCTATCAACCCAGTAAGATACCGCTTCACCAGGTAGTAGAACACAAATATGCGCTGTTTCTGCTTATTTCGAAAGCCATAATTCAAGGCTATGTGTGTGGTAATACATCCCTAGCTTACAGCGGCACCCAGCGGCACCCTCACTACATAAACTAAACCGTCCTTGCACTTCGAGGTATACCAGCAAGGATAAATGAGCCCTCACAAGAAAACACATATCCAGCAAATGAGAAGTATGCCACCAAGTTTCGTGATAGGTCGGTAGGTCGCAGAATTTGCCCCTTAATGTCCTCTTACCAACACTTTTGGGTTCTTTTGGGTCCTCTTCTGTCTCTGTCTCTTTGGGCAATACGACAGGAACATCGGTCTCTGGTGTCTTGTCTTCTTTTTCTTCCTTCTCTGTACCCAGGTCTTTTTCATCCGTCTTCTCTGGATCAGTGCCGAAAGC
Organism: Branchiostoma belcheri; assembly: GCF_001625305.1. NCBI lineage: Eukaryota > Metazoa > Chordata > Leptocardii > Amphioxiformes > Branchiostomatidae > Branchiostoma > Branchiostoma belcheri. Next base: position 355,306 of record NW_017802480.1, on the reverse strand, counting down.
CTTGTCGTCTGTCTCCTCAGGATCTGTTGCTGTTTGCTTGGGAATGACCTCCGGAACTTCCGTTTCCGTTTCTTTAGGAACCGGATCCGGAGGTGCCTCCGTCTCAGGTGCTTTGTCTGCCTTCTCCTCCTTGTCGGTTCCGACTGCCTTGGCGTCTTTTACGTCTTCCACTGTGGCCGTTTCTTTGGGAACAGTTTCGGGCGTCTCTGTTTGTGGCGACTTGTCGTCCTTTTCTTCCTGGTCAGTAGCTGTAAGTTTGTCAGGCTTCTCTTCAACATCAGGTTCAGTTGTTTTAGGTACCTTTTCTTCACTGACAGTGCCTAAATATGGGGAAGTGAATACGATATTATTTGCATGTTCCAAAGACAAAATGGCTTGTCATCGATAGGCCACGACAAAGCCGTTACAAACATATGCACAATCCGATTTGTGCGAGAGACCCCACAGAAACCTGAAATGCAAGAAGTAACAAAGCTTCAATGAAGATAAATGCAGAAGAACCCTGGACTATCTTCGCCCCCAGAGCGAAGACCGAATAGATGCATATGATGAGTAGAATCCTCAGTATCAGACTGACCCAGAAAGTAGAACTTCAACTAAATGCAAAGTCAGGAGCACGCGTACAGCACTAAACTAAAGATTGTCCCATTCCAGCTTTTGGGCTGTTCACACCGTAATATCGTTTTCAACAAAGTGTTTGTCTACAACCGTATTTACCACACAGCAAAAATTAGGCAGAACAAAGACACTATAGCCACATGTAAGATGTATGAGTTCTCATCAAAATTGCTTTGAAAGGAAAGAAAGTGAAGTGGATTGGTGGTAATAGCTCGAAAAATAAAAAGATGTAAGTTCATCGATCTAAAATCTACTATACCAACTAATACGCCACATCTCGTCCAAGTAACTCTAGAAAGAGGTCTCTAGGAAGATTAGATCTCTAGCTATACATTAGGCCAAGAGAAACCGGTAACAATGAGATGCAAGTCTGTAAGTGCCACATATGAGTCGCATAAGAAGACAAGAGGCACCTGCAGATGAACATAAATATCCCAGCGCAGCACCCACTCATGAGACGATCTAGCTTACCGATACTTTTCGGTTCTTTAGCGTCTTCCTCTGTCTCCGTTTCCTTGGGTACCACAACTGGAATATCAGTTTGTGGCGTTTTATCTTCCTTCGCTTCTTTCTCAGTACCTACGTCTTTTTCGTCTGTCTTTTCCGGATCAGTGCCGAAAGCCTTGTTGTCTGTCTCTTCCGGATCCGTCGCTGTTTGCTTGGGAATGACCTCCGGAACTTCCGTTTCCGTTTCTTTAGGAACCGGATCCGGAGGTGCCTCCGTTTCAGGCGCTTTGTCTTCCTTCTCCTCCTTGTCGGTTCCGACTGCCTTGGCGTCTTTTTCGTCTTCCACTGTGGCCGTTTCTTTGGGAAGAGTTTCAGGCGTCTCTGTTTGTGGCGACTTGTCGTCCTTTTCTTCCTGGTCAGTAGCGGTCAGTTTGTCAGGCTTCTCCTCAACCTCAGGCTCTGTTGTTTTCGATAGCCTTTCTTCAGCTACCGTTCCTATGTTACAATATGATATCAATATTAATCATCATTCAACACAATGTCTGTACTATATATACATATAGTACAGGGATTGAGAAACACGATACACCATACTCTTAGATACGGAGCATACAGCAAATATCAGCATATGCTGTAGCTGTTATCATGCCCCCATGTGTGTGCTGACCAGAGAAAGATTGAAGGGGACTGAGGTGCCACCTTGCGGTACATAAAAGAAGAAGTAAGAGATCCCAGTCTCGCTTCTTCGTTTGCATAGCCTGCTTTCCATATTGAGTATTCAAAGAGTAAAGGGCACATAGAATGTTAGAACACAGTGGTAAATCTGAAATGGAAACAATTCCCTTTTTTTAAATACCTAGACAGTACAGAATACATATATATTCACCGGCAGTGCCGACCTCTCCTCTAGCAGAGGATTCACTTGCATATATACATACTGCCAATGTATCCAACGCAGGCGTCCATTTCCAGCAGAGGTGGGAAGAGGGATGGTATGGGATTGGACGGGACGGGATGGGGTTGTGAGGGATTGATAAAAGACGTCTGTGAGTCAGCAGATTGATACAGGATCAACCAGAAGTTCAGAGCAGTTGGGTTTGGGTTTCAAAACGATGAGGATATTGAGTATGTAAAGTCAGCATTTCATGACCTCAAACGCAGTCCGAAAAGTAAAGAGAACTGACACAGTACCCCGAAGATCCAAAGGAGGGTGAAGAGGGACCAAGGTAACAGCGGGGGGGGGGGGAGGGGGGGAGATACAAGGAAGAGCAGGAAAGAGAACCCAGGCTTGCTTTCTTGTTTGCATAGTCTGCAGACGGGCCCAGCAGACACCTGCTCATTAGATGTTCTATCTTACCAATACTTTTGGGCTCTTTGCTTTCTTCCTCAGTTTGTGGAGTTTTTTCTTCTTTCTCTTCCTTTACTGTACCCACATCCTTTTCGTCTGTCTTTTCCTGATCGGTGGCGAAAGCCTTGTCGTCTGTCTCTTCCGGATCAGTTGCTGTTTGCTTGGGAATGACCTCCGGAACTTCCGTTTCCGTTTCTTTAGGAACCGGATCCGGAGGTGCCTCCGTCTCTGGCGCTTTGTCTTCTTTCTCTTCCTTGTCAGTTCCGACTGCCTTGGCGTCCTTTTTGTCTTCCACTGTGGCCGTTTCTTTGGGAACAGTTTCGGGCGTCTCTGTTTGTGGCGACTTGTCGTCCTTTTCTTCCTGGTCAGTAGCGGTCAGTTTGTCAGGCTTTTCCTCAACCTCAGGTTCAGTTGTTTTCGATAGCCTCTCTTCAGCTACCGTGCCTATGTTACAAGATCATTTCAATGTTTAATCATCATTCAATACAATGCCCTATACACATAGTATAGGGCTGGAGCGGCTAATACGCTTAGATGCGCTTTAGGGCATACAGCAAATATCAGCATACACTGTAGTATTATAAACAGTTGTGTGTGCTGAATAAAGTGTACAGGACACTTCAACGCAGGCGTCCGTTTCCAGCAAAGGTGGAAAGACGGATGGGGATGGGGTGGGGTGGATTGGGTGGGACGGGATGGGTTTGTAATGGGATTGATAAAAGAAGTCATCGACTCAGCAGATTGATACAAGATAAACCGGAAATTCAGAAAAAAGTTTTTCTAGAAAAGAAAAGAAAAGTATATTGTAAAGTCGGTATTTCAAGACGAAACCCTAAACAGATCTTAGACCTGACCGAGAAAAGGACTGGATAGAGAACTGACAAAGCATCTCCACGTTCAAGATAATAGTTGAGGGTGGTCAAGGAACAGGGGGGGGGGTACAAGAAGAAGAAGGAAAGAGATCCCAGGCTTGCTTGCATTTTTTATGCAAAGCCTGCTTTTTCATACTGCATATCAAAATGTTATATGCTAACAACACAGCGCCCCCACGATCCAGGGAGGGTTCAATGGGACCAAAATACCAGCTGGGAATGGCAGTAGAGAAATGCCATGCTTTTTTTGTTTGCATAGGCGTATTTCCATACAATTGGCCACGACGAGCCCAGCAGAACACCTGCTCATTAGACATTCTATCTTACCAATACTTTTGGGCTCTTTGCTTTCTTTCTCGGTTTGTGGAGTCTTTTCCTCTTTTTCTTCCTTCACTGTACCCACATCTTTCTTGTCGGTTTTCTCCGGGTCGGTGGCGAAAGCCTTGTCGTCTGTCACTTCCGGATCTGTCGCTGTTTGCTTAGGAATGACCTCCGGAACTTCCGTTTCCGTTTCCTTAGAGACCGGATCCGGAGGTGCCTCCGTCTCAGGCGCTTTGTCTTCTTTCTCCTCCTTGTCAGTTCCGACTGCCTTGGCATCTTTTACGTCTTCCACTGTGGCCGTTTCTTTGGGAAGAGTTTCAGGCGTCTCTGTTTGTGGCGACTTGTCGTCCTTTTCTTCCTGGTCAGTAGCCGTCATTTTGACAGGCTTCTCTTCAACCTCAGGCTCTGTAGCTTTGGGCACCTTTTCTTCTGATATAGTTTCTATTTTGTGAGATTATACAGACGTTTTATACGATGTGAAAATACGTGAAAAGAAAAGAAAAATCTGAAACCAAAAATGCCAGGCTCGAGAAATATTACATCTAACGCTTCTTTGGGACGTTATACATGGTTAAATAATGGGGTTGTCGTATGGGTGAGCTTTGCTTTGCAAATAGCTGAATGTGCCCGACAAAGGTAAAAAAAGAAAGATATCTTCACACAAAACATTACCACCAACAAAATTCTCAAGAAAGCAGATGCGTGCATCTCATTGGGTTTCTTTTTGGAGTGGATCCAGTAAGTAAGACCTGTTGTTATTTGTTTATTTGCCTCCAGGTGGCTCGTTGCGATTGAAAGTCTCCCTGGTCCACAGAGGCAGTAGGTACCATGTTTTCTTCTCCGTTGTCCACTAGGTTGTGGACCATGTCTCAGAGATTCAGTTATAAGCAGCAATTTACCCGTTGTCTTCATTTGAGCGCTTAAGATAAGCTTCTAATTGCAAATGCCATTTACACTCTAGAGGAGGAATACAATAAGAGATATCTGTAGGCATCGCGCCTGAAAAGCTGGAGGTACAAGATAACAAGCAAAGTTAAAATGTACTGAATTTCAACACATGAACACGGTTGATGTACAATATTCTATCAATACTACCTCTGCAGAGAAGACAATTCCTACAAGTTCCTACAAACGAGGACATGGCATCTACGTACGGCTGAAAATTGGCAAGCTCTGGAAAAAGAAGATGGACGACTATAACAATATCTGCGGACGGTAAAAGGATATTAGGTAAAAATACAGGCCATCACATCAGGCCACAGAATATCCCAGCGAAGCACCCAGTTAAAACAGAAGATAGCTTACCAATGCTCTTAGGCTCTTTACTTTCTTCCTCAGTTTCAGTTTCCTTGGGTACCACAACAGCAACTTCTGTCTGTGGAGTTTTATCTTCTTTATCCTCCTTTTCTGTACCCAAATCCTTCACGTCGGTTTTCTCCGGGTCGGTACCGAAGCTCTTGTTGTCTGTCTCTTCTGGATCAGTCGCCGTCTCCTTCGGTAAAGCTTCAGGTACTTCCGTTTCTGTTTCTTTCGGAACCGGATCCGGAGGTGCCTCCGTCTCAGGTGCCTTGTCTTCTTTCTCCTCCTTGTCAGTCCCTAGTGCCTTTGCGTCTTTTTCGTCTTCAACTGTGGCCGTTTCTTTGGGAAGAGTTTCAGGCGTCTCTGTTTGTGGCGACTTGTCGTCCTTTTCTTCCTGGTCAGTAGCGGTCAGTTTGTTTGGTTTTTCTTCAACCTCAGGTTCGGTAGTTTTTGGTACCTTTTCTACTAACTCTGTTCCTATATTGTGGGATTGAAAGTTGTTAAGAGATATGCCATTCTTACCTAGATACTAAAATGAGAATTAACATACGCTTCTGATGTTTGACTCTCCCAACATGATACTGTATGTCATATCTTTTGACGTCGTATGTCGAGTAATGTACAAGGTGTAAAGAAGTAATAATTCTTCTGCAAAATAAACGATGCGTAAACAAATATAACGAAGAAACGAACAATGCATTTGTCCAAGTGGACATAGATAACCATCTACAGGAAGAAGGCCAGACGTTTCAACTCTCACGTCTTACCCCGACACCATTAGACCTAGAATAAGACAAGAGAAAGGCCACTGCAATCATAGTATGCTCAAAGAGTAGGAAGGTAGGAACAGCCTCTGCAAAGAGAGGTTCATACAGGGCATAGAATTGAAGTGAAGATGTGCCACACTTTGAAACGTGGTAAGAAAGGACAAACAAAGAGTGCAACAGTCGCTGTTTCCCAGCAAAAAGTCCAACATTATAGGATGAAAGATTTACACGTGAACCCCGAGGGTGGAGAGCTAACAGTAGCAGAAATTCTGGTCATGAAACTATTGTAGCCGGTATTTGATGTCTGTACATAGGGTGGAACGTAAGTCTATATGCGACGGACAGTAATGCGAACCGTAGGTCGAGACAAGGAGAATTCAACCTTACAAACTTCTATTAAGTATCTAATACTCTGGTTAGTGTCTTTCCCTTGCAATGGCAATGATTAAAAATGAAACAGCAGTAACCGAACACTACTTAGACTCAAGCCCGGAATCCCCTCATCACGTATTTTATAACACAGTCAATGTTGATTAATTACCGGAGAGAGTTTGTCTGTGTAAATATTCCCACGGGTAAAAAATGACAACGAAGGTCACTGTTAAGGTTGTCTGGCAAAACAGAAGCGAGGATACATGTACTTGTAGACTCTAAAACGATAGCTGGAACCTAGTTTACTACTCACCTTTCTCCTTTAAACTTGGTAATAGTTATTGCTTATAGAATAATGTCCTTATTTAAATTACAATGTATACTACATTGACTGTTTAAGAATACATAAACTCCCTGTTCATTTACCGCTAATCATTTTAAAGTGTAAAGTCATGATTGTATGATATCGTACATTTAAGTACTGGAAGTTGTGTCAGCTGCACTGACCTCGAATAAGAAGAAATACAACCAGAAAGCCGTTAGTACAGAAAAAGAATAGGGAACCCCAAGGTTAGTAGTACACATGCTATTAGTAGATGCATCTTAACAGAAACAGCAGAACCGCCCACAGCGATAGGTCCCCTTTGTGTAAAGAACATTGCCTTGCAAGATGTCCAGCATGTGTGCGACAGCAGGTGACTCTTCCAGAGTGACCACTCGAAAAAATGAAGCGTGTGCAGCGCCACCTCAGGTCCTTATGCCAGCCACCAGACAACCGATTCTATCGCCAAAAACTTACCAAGGTCCTTCGCATCCTTTGGGTCGCTGGTGGTAGCGACGTCCTTGTTGTCTGGAGTGTCCTTCTCTGTGCCCAGGTCTTTCTCGTCGGTATCGGCAGGCTCTGTCGCCGTTGCCTTGGCATCCTTTTCTTCAGGATCGGTCGCCGTGTCGACGTTAGAGCTCTCTGGTGGTTCTGTTGACGCCGTCTTCTCGTTCTTAGGATCGCTGTCGGTTTCGGTGTCTTTCTCATCCGTCGATGGCGGCTCTGTCTGTGGTGTCTTTACGTCTTTCTCTTCTGGATCTGTTGAGAGATCCTTCTTGTCGGTTTCTCCCGGGTCGGTTGCCGTCTCTTTTGGTTCCTTCTCAGGACTCTCGGTCTCGGGGTTTCTTTCCTTTTTGTCTTCAGGGTCGGTTGCGAGTTCCTTCGCGTCGGTGTCGGGGGGCTTCTCTGACTCGGGTGGATCTGTAGAAACGTCCTTTGGCTCTGTCTCAGGCGGGTTGGTTTCCGGGTTCTTCTGTTTCTTGTCTTCCGTGTCTGTGGCCAGATCTTTGGCGTCCTTCTCTGTTTCGGGATCCGGTTCGGTTTCCGTCTCTCTTGGTTTCTTTTCCGGAGCATCTGTCTCTGGATTCTTGTCCTCCTTGTCCTCAGTTGCAGGCGGTTCTGTTTCCACTTCTTTATCATCAGGCGGCTCCGGAGAGGTTTCAGGTGTCTTTTCCACCTTTGGAGCCGGATCGTCGGTCTTTAAATCCTTGGCGTCTTTAGTGTCCTCCTCCTTTTCTGGCTCGGTCTCTCTGTCTTTCTTCGGCTCTGGGTCGTCCGTCTTGAGGTCTTTTTCGTCCTTGTCGGCGGGGTCTGTCTCCGGTGCCTTGTCGTCTTTCTCAGGAGGAGTGGTCGCTATACGGAGGAACACACATGTAACAACACGGTACTTCTGATACCTCATTTTCACTGAGGCGGCGACCGTTCAGCGACCAAAAAATTAATTTCATCCATAAGGAAGATTTGGTATGTTTTGTTCAATTTGCTGTCTTCCAAATCCTACTTTTATATCATGTATAACATTTCAGTTATGATGTGGTAGGCGATAAGTCTAATTTTGGTCGCCAACGGCCTCCGTCCAGTAAAAAGAGGCTCTTTATGCCAAAACCTACATCTAGGAGACTGTTATACCATGTATATCGACGTATAGCTATCAAGGATTAACGAAAAATTGATTGTTCTAAATTTGAGCTCTTATTCATAAAACCCTGAACCTTACTTTACCTCATCATTGAGCTTTGATTACAGTTATCATTATAGATTATGGATTTTATGAAGCAATCTTTACACCTTACAACCTTAAATCACCAACATCTAGCCATGTCACACATATAATGATTACCTCTAGTATTTGATGACTAAAGCTTCTATTTAGGTTGAATTGACATATATACAGTGCATACTACCACATTTATACAGTATCATTGCTTGTAAGACAAAATAGTCAAGTCTGAATTTTTCTCGAGTTCCAAGCTGAGCTGTAGGCATTGTCCAAACGACGAAGAAAGCATCTGTAAGCTGCAAATATATGAGCTTGTGAACATTGTATCCGTGGGGGACGAAACACCAAAGCGGATTTTAAAATAAGCAGCAGTTCCCCAGTCATGCTACAGACAAAGACCACCCGAAGACCAAAACTAGTATTGTTTACTACATTAGGTAAAGCCACCATCAGATTTGAGGTTCCCAAACGATGTAACAATGTTAAAAAAGGGAAGCTATCCCAGGGTCACAGGCGAGAAATATCGCAGTGCCGAAGCGACGCAATGTAAGCTTCAATGTGGTCGCTCGATGTGTGTCCTCGCATAATCTGCTCTCCAGCGCCCACCCCTTTTTCATGATAGTTATGCCTTTACTGCACCAACCCCTGCCACGCAATGATAAACCCCAATGAAAACCTCAATAAACCCTCGCATCATCTGCCCTCCAGCGCCCACCCCCTTTGTGGTAGTTCTGCTACCACTATACCAACGCCCAGCCAATATAATATATGCGTAATCATTACAAACACTATGGTATAGCACCAGCATAACAGAACACCTTGTAAGCAAAATCGGAAACATCTCCTCAAGATCTAAGTCGCGCGACGATCAAGAGAGCACCAGGCGTGTTACTGCCGAAAATGTCATATAGAGCTCACTGGCCCATGGTCTAATAGATATTCCTCTGTGTGACAAAGGTATTGTAGTTTCTAGTGAGTGTGGGTACTTACCAAGACTCTTGTCCTCCCCTTCAGAACTCGGCGTTTCCGTGTCTTTATCAGACTTGTTGGCGTCTATGTCCTTCAGGAGGTTCACAAGCTTCTTCTTCAGCTCCAGATTCTCGTCCTCCAGACTGGACAGTTTATCCATGATGTTCGCCATCTTGTCTCCTAGCAAACAATGGCGGGGAAAGGTGACACACATATATATCATTTTAGATTATGTGGTTAATTATTCATGGCGCTTGGGGGCAGTACGCAATATTTTTTTCAGATAAAACATTTGTGTCAGCATCTCAGACATAACCTATAGTGCGCCAAAAAGCAGTTACTCAAGCAACTGGATATGATTTTGAAATCATATCCAGTTTCAAAATCATAAGATTTCAAAATCATATCCAGTTGCTTGAGTAATTGCTTTTTGGTGTATCATATTACCTGGATGTCTGACCTTCATCGACATAACCTATAGTGCTTTGGTTACATTTTCTTAATACAAACAAGAAGCTTATAAGGCAAGAAAGTCCCTAAATGTAGCTGATACAAGCAACACTCATAGTACCAATTAGAACATCACAGTGGTGAACTATGTACATGGTATTACCAAAACAACCAAAATATCAACATGCGACCATACATACGATGATAATGTTTGAACGTCTTGAACAAGGTCGCCTCCAAGAGTGATAAATGATAGAATCGTTTAGACCACCTGGTTTTCTTTGTTTCTACACGGAAAGTAAGATAGACATAACAAGAAAGTTGTCATTGCCTGTGTTCTTCCAATCAGGCAGACTGAAGCAGCTGCTGCTTTGTTTACTCTAACTAGAGCACCGACAAGGACTAATTAACTGTCTGGACAACAGGGATTCGCACAAAGGTACCCGGAAGAGTATCATAGTCAGACTAGGACGGCATACGATTACCTGCAAATTGCTTACTATAGGTACCTGAACAAAACACCTGTGGATACAATTTGGGCTCAGGAATCTTGAAGATCACAATTTTGAAAATTAGGAAAACTTTGTGAATTTTCTTGCTTTCAATTACGCAAATATGAAGATGGCAATCAGCAACTACATGTAGGGGTCGTGTGGCGTAGCGGCAGCGTTCTCGACTCGGAACCAGTGGCCCTGGGTTCGAGTCCTGACATGCCACCGATCTTGTGCCCTTGGGAAAGGCACTTTACACGACTTTCCTCACTTCGCTCAGGTGTAAATGAGTATTGTACTGTCCCTGTGTTGGTGGCGGCTTTAATATAAGTTGAAAAAACTTGAGTGTGCCGTCACCATGTCTTGTGATTACATGTTTCGGAATATATATATAAAAAAAAAACTACATGTAAGCAAAATAATTGGCTACATGTATAACCACATGTATCAAAGATACATAGTATTATATCCTGGAGACAAAACGTTTTCATCAGAACTGATGGTTACATGAACATTTTGCTTTTCAAGCAAACATTATTCAGGACTTCATTAGAGATGCACAGGATACAATGCATTACTAAAAGGAAATTCTTTTCGTTGAATACAAGGACGCATTTTGCTCATTATAATGCTATGCACGTACTAATAAGACATCTTTGTCGTTCTAAGCGTCCCTACATTCAAATCTAGTGGTGTATGTAATACGTACTTGTGACCCTTTATTAAGCCAATTCCTCACGTGTTACCAGGCCAAGTGATCCATACTGATCTTCTATAAAGTAATAATACAGGCTTCAAAGCACCTGCATTTCAGGTAGCAAAAAATCATTCCAGTGGCCAGTTTGCATTCATAATCGGGTATACCAAGTGACGTTCACGAAATGTCAGTTGGACAAACAGATGATTCCTTGTGCACAATAATGTGTACTTGCATGCTCTTCAATACCCAAACAGATGGTATACAGCCAGTACTGTACCATGTACCACCTTTGCGTCATGTACTACCTAGTTTTATCAAAAATCTGTCGTTTCCTGCCGATAGCTACAGTTCACAGACGAATCTATCTAGAATTCACTACTAACAGGTGCCAATATGCCTATAATCTTTTCAACGTAGAAAAAAGCAAGGTTCTCTAACAATGGGGTCTGAGAGAATTCAGCTATGATGGCCTTGAAGATTAAACATTCAAGAACTCAGTGACAACCCCATTCTGTCACTTAACCAATACCATTTAAGAGACTTTGAAGAACAAAGCCGCCCTCTATGACTTCCCTTTTCTGTGAGATCGTTTCCTAATCCTGTCTGGATCAAGTAACATTACCATGATTCATATCCGACCTCGCCCCTTTTCAGCATGAAAAAGTATGTAGACCAGCGCAACACACTTCTTAACTTTGTTGAATACTCCAAACCCTAAGTCTTAAGACATGTAAGCTTTCTTTCGAAAGGAGGACGGAGTCTAAAAACGTTTAAAAGTCTAAAAAAATAAGTCTCAGGTGATTGAAGTAGTGCATGGTGATTGTTTCTGTCAGATTTAAGCACTTCTTACTTAATGTCAATCTTCGAAAACGAAGCCAAGCCAAGAAGAAGACTTAATGTCAACATAAATATCAGGTGAAATGAGAGTCTCTCAAAGTTAAACACACACGTAACAACAAACAGCAAGAAAAAAACAACACTTTATAAGCACTGTTAAGAAGCAGGATATAGCAGGGATAACGACATTATCAGGGGGTGTCGCCATTGCCTTCGGCAGTCCAACACCTACTTTCGTCAAACCCCAGTTAAAAACACAGCTGCATATAGTTATGACAGGTACGTTACAACTACGTACTCTACACCATCTTAACATTCGGAATGGAAAGAAAGCCAAACGAATAAGATTAAGGATGCTAGGCGCTCACCTGTGGTAGTACCTTCCGATTGGCTTCTTGAGATATATTCTTCAGGTACCTCCCCCTTGGGCAAGGTGTCTACGCCTCCTTGTCCGTCTGTCTAATGATTTCAACACAAAAACGTCTGGCTAACTCTGCTTAAGTGTCTCCACTGTCTTGCGACGAAGAACTGAAACAGCTAACAGCCTGACGCTAGTTTTAAACCATTAGAAACTACCTGGCAATGACGGTAAGGTCCGGCGTGCGAAGTGAGCGAGATGTCTCTTGCACGATAGACCTAGGTCGAGCTCGCGACCTCTGGCACTTAAAACCGGTCTATCTAGATGCTTAGGACGCTTGCCCAGTGGTCTGTGTGTGTATGCAGCTTATACGGGTGAAAGTGCTTTCACTTGTATCCCAGAATGCAATTCGGAAAAACACGCCATGTATACATAAATTATTGTGTTGTGTTTAACGTTTAGAAGGTTAGATGATATTTAAATTCAAGTCAAGGCAGTCACTTTTAGTCCTACATTTAGTCTTAGTCGGTAATAAAAAAGCTAAAGTTATCATCAGTAGTGGGAAATCCAACATACACCTATGGTTCCTCTATTTTGCTTTCAGGTCCCCTTATATATCTCTAATGGTATTTGAGGCGATTTCTGGAACTCCAAACTTCAGGAATGTACACTGTTTGTAAGCTATAGCCGTATTCATTGAAGGTGAACAAAATTATGAAAAAGCAGTGCCTGACGTTAGCGTCCTGACCAAAATGACCTCTCATGACACGATATGGGCGTTGCCTCCACCACTCTTCATGCAGATTCGCCTGCGTCAAATAGGCCATCGGCAATGAGTACACACTCTGTGGCATTGTTTAAAACGGGGTGACTGAGTATCGAAACAATATGACTTAACACAACTAACTTCCCTAGTAGGTTTGCTGCATGTGTGCCACAAGTAGTTAAGTGGACGTTTCGACGAAAAACGAGTATAATTGAGACTACATTTGAGTAAAATTACACCATAAGGTAGCCAGAGTTGTCTGAGGCCGTCAATCATGTGGGCTATAATTGACAGCAGGGTAGATGTGTCCCGGGGGTTCAGAACCTGCGTGTCTTCGCCATTATTGTGAGATTATGCACGACCAATTTGAGAACAGAGGCTCAAAACGCTCCGGGCTTGTTTGTTCCGACCGGCTTAAAAGTGAACAACCATGTCTACGATTGGTTAGCTGTACACGCCGATTAAAAAAAGGTATCATGAAAGGTAACGACTGAAAATCCACTGGTGGGTATTGTGACATATGAGTCAGATTCATTGTGCTCACATGCACTTTGATAAAAACCAGACTGTAATCTATTTTACACATAAAAAAATCAACAACAGCATAGTTCTCTTATTGTCAAAGAATCTGTGTGTGTCACTGTGTGGTTATTTTGTACAGGAAAAAAACATAAATTTATAAGAACAAAGAGATTAATGTTTTTATGATGATGAAATGTGTATCTAATAATACTATCTATTCAAGGAAGCTAGAACATGTTTCGACCTTCTTGGTCTATTGTTTTACCCTCGTATGGCGATCTTGTGGTCTCGTGGCTACTGTGTATCTGTACTCCGCTAGATGGCACTGTGCAAAGGGATACAGACCTTAAAAGCACCCAATGCGGTCTTAGGGCTTGGAAACCTGATTTTTCAAAGCCAATATTCTAGTACTATTTAGTTATTTATCTACATACTGAGTTAAAACCACAATATCCTGATGTATATAGAGCAAAAATACCCAACATTCTGACGGAAAATGGTTACTGGGAGGCCCATGATTTTTAGGGTACCACATATAAAATAAAGGACTCACTTTGGGGCTTGTTTCTGCAGTTTTAGATACCCATTGTATGAAATACTGATTGAAATGTACTAATGTGAAGCAATATTACAAATATTGCCTTATTCAGAATATTTCCAGTTTTGCTGCCCTGAAATCACACTGGATGCCTTTAAATGGCCTACACAGACATGGGCACACACTTCTTAGCAACTCATCTTATTAACGACTTCAAAGATCTATAGGGCTACACGAGATTATACCCAGATGATTGTTTCAAATACCATACCGTATCTACACACAGTAGCCCTTTGAAGGTAATTATTCCGCGGCAAACTGAAACAAAGGTGCTTTCTCTCGAGATCACGCAATCCACAAAATTAGTCTGGGTGTAACGCTGGCTGGCCACAGTCCCTTACGGCTCCATCTGTGTCGTTAACATGGCCACGAAAGGCTGGGTTTTTGTCCTGTTCGCCATCATTGCTGCCGAAGCCACAAACACGTCGGCGCCTGGCAGCATAGTCGAGCATGTTCGCACGGAAGGCCTTCGTAATTCCGGCGATAATGGGTGAGTTATATCAGAATTAATCATGTACAACTTATCTGTACCTCGTACGGAATCAGATCGTTGTTCACAACCGTTTTCATACATGAAGTTCCGACATTGGGGTTTTGAAGGAGCAATGTGTGCGTTTGTAAATAAATACTACAACTTTTCTAACTATTCCAACCAAAGACCAAGTCGGTTAACAAAATCAAGGATCTGTTTTTAACCTCCTTCTTCCAACAACAACAACAAAAATACGCGGTGATCATGTTAACTGTGCGCAGTACGAAAATGCCATTTCTTTTCTACCATGATTTCAGGCACACGACTTTCAATGACTACCTTCCTGGTTTTGCTGGTCGCTATCGGAACCTACGAAGCCGGAGGTCCATGGAGCGTCTTCGGCGGTCTGTGGACCTACCGGGCAAGTTAACACCAAAAGGTGAATAATATCAAATAGACTAATAGAAATCTGTTCGTGTGGGGAGAGGGGAAGTGTTCATACTAGAAAATAGTGCCTTCGTGTTGCCAGAAAATTATATTCCTTGCTTGCAATTAGTCAATGACAAAATCCTGTCGGACTGTGATTAGAATAGTAGAAATATGTGTTTGTTACGTGAAAATGGCACCATGGTATTAACTAGGAAACTTTATTTATTGCTTGCAATGTGTCAATGGAAAAAGCATATCTCTAGCAGAACCATTTCACTCGTTACTGTGACTAGTAGAAATTTGTGGGGAGATGCTGATGCGTGAATATGGCACCATCTAACCAGGAAACTTGGATTGTATCAATGACAAAATTTTGTCTCGCTGATGATCGTAGATTGCGGAGAAATCTACCGAAGCTCCAAAGGCGTCATGGATTCTGGAATCTACACCATCTACCCTCGTCAGGCTGGCGGCGAGAGCAACTACAATGCCCGATTTCCTGTGTTCTGCCGCGTGGAGGACGACCGGGCCTGGACCGTCATCCAGAGGCGCCAGGACGGGTCTGTGGACTTCTACAATCGGACCTGGGAGGACTACAGCCGGGGCTTCGGCAACCTGTGGAGGGAGTTCTGGCTCGGGAACGACAAAATCCATCTACTGACAAACCAGGGCGGGTACATTTTGAATGTTAAATTAGAAGTATTTAAAAACTGTGCTTCATGCCCATTCAAGAAGCCCCCAGTTTCTTACATGCAATATGACAGTTTCTCAGTGGAAAATGCGCAGGCACTGTACAAGTTACACCTGGGCTCATATACAGGGACTCGGAGACGCGACTTTCTCCAGTTTCATAATGGTTGGAAATTTGTTCTCAAACCTAGTAACACGATTAATCCACATTCGTCCTGCTTCATGCATAACATGGGAGGGTTTTGGGTCCGTCGTCCGGATACTTTGAACCCGAACGGTTTTTATTATAATAGCGATGGGTCTGACTGCCCGAAGCTATCTCGAAGCAAATGGCCAGGGATTTTGGGGTTCGGCTTCGTGGAGATGAGGATCACAAAAAGTAGTGATTCTATCTGAACAAATGGACAACCATTGGAACCGCCAAAAAATAGTTACTCAAGCAACTGGATATGATTTTTGTCCACTAGCTTTCGTCAGTGACTGAGAGACCAGAGGGAAATGCAGGTTTATAAGCACTACCTATTGATTGATATGCAAATAAAGTGAAGACAAATTTTTGGAAGTCGAAAAAGGAACAAAAGTCAGACAAGTCAAGACAAGATGATGCAAATTAGTCTGAAAGCTCCTGTTAAGCTCCTGTTCTGTACAACAGGAGCTTTCAGACTAATTTGCATCATCTTGTCTTGACTTGTCAGACTTTTGTTCTTTTTTCGACTTCCAAAAATTTGTCTTCACTTCATTTGCATATCAATCAATAGGTAGTGCTTATAAGCCTGCATTTCCCCTCTGGTCTCTCAGTCACTGACGAAAGCTAGTGGATACTAGCTGAAACGTCTGACGTTTTCAAAATCATATCCAGTTGCTTGAGTAACTTATTTTTTGGCGCATCGTATTACCTGGATGTCTAACCTTTATCGACGAACCATTGGAACCTTTTTTAAAGGAATTTTGACCTTTGCGTATTATCCCTGTTTCCGTGTGAAAGACTGACAGGCAAAGTACGAGTATAAGTTACATTTGGGCCCGAATAGTGGAAATACAGTTTGAGAACATATGAAGTCTCGTAATAAAGAGGTATTCATTTTGAAACCATGTAGTAGCCTCTCTAGCTCTGGGGTTTCCTGTTACATATTAAAAATGGGAGTGCTTTAGGAGGGGGGATGTAATGCCTTGAACCCAAATGGTTTCTATTGGAAGAAAGCCGAAGACTGACCCCAAAATCTCTCAAAATAAGAAACGGGGGATTGATAGAATCAAGTTCATTGAGTCTGACAACACAACCCTCAGTACAGAGTTCTGACCTCCCGAAACAAGGTCCAAACGAATGTCGCCCAGGGATAAGAGGGGTACAGGTTTGTCGAGAGGCATGAGGATCTCTGAAAGTAGTAATTCTATCTGAACAAATAAAAAGAAAACACTAGTCTCAGTAAATAAACTAGCAACACTAGTATTGTCAATGTGAAACATTCCGTTCAAATGTGAGTAAAATCCATGTGTTTTTAACACTAGGTTTCTAAATGTTAAGGAAGGAAATACATGTACTACTGTAACAATGATGATGAAATGCGTATTCATTCAATTCATTCAAGGAGGTTCTTGTAGTGCAATTGTATAACGAATTATTCGGATTTTATCATTTCTGACCAGGCGTAAATATATGTAGAAAGTTAGTGCATTCCATGTCAAAAGATGAAACCTAAAATGTACATAGTGTAGGTTGACCATTAACACATACGTGTAAATGTAGCAGAATCAAGCATTAACACATACATGTAAATGTAGCAGAATTAATCTTAATTAAGACCAACATTTATAAGTTAGTGGCAAAGACGCTAAACTGGTTTAAATAACTAAATGAATTCACACGCCAATCTATTCTTTCTATTATAGTAGGAGCTCAGTCTTTGTATAGGGAAATAATGATCTCAATGTTTGTATAGGGAAAATTATCCCAGTGATTGTATGGGGAAATAGTGATCTCAATGATTGTACAGGGAAATAATGATCTCAGTGTTTGTACATGGACATAGTGATCTCAGTGATTGTATAAGGAAAATGGTCCCAGTGATTGTATAGGGAAATAATGATCTCAGTGTTTGTATAAGGAAAATGATCCCAGTGATTGTACATGGACATAGTGATCTCAGTGATTGTATAGGGAAAATGATCCCAGTGATTGTATAGGGAAATAATGATCTCAGTGTTTGTATAAGGAAAATGGTCCCAGTGATTGTATAGGGAAATAATGATCTCAGTGTTGGTATAAGGAAAATGGTCCCAGTGATTGTATAGGGAAATAATGATCTCAGTGTTGGTATAAGGAAAATGGTCCCAGTGATTGTATAGGGAAATAGTGATCTCAGTGTTTGTATAGAGAAAATGATTTCAGTGATTGTATAGGAAAATAATGATCTCAGTGTTTTTACACGGAAATAATGATAACAGTGATTGTAATTAGAAATAATGATCTCAATGTTTGTACAGCAGCGTTAGAAAAACCCACCTGCAGTTTGCATTTTGCAGAAACATTTTGAATATTGCAGAAGAAAAATTAAGAAACCTACAATTTGTCAGACTGGAAAAAATGGTGTTTAAGAGCTTTTGGATTTACTACTAACATTATGATATACAAATAAGTTTGCATGTAAAATGTTAGCAAACATGCAATTTTGTATATGCCGTGGGTTTAGATCTGGACTTTAGAAAAAAATGTGTATTTGTAGAAAGTATTTTCGAATTGCAGAATGAAATTTTGACATTCTGCAATATTGCAGCACACTATAAAAAAGTATTTCTACCACTGTATATGGAAATTATGATCACAGTGTTTGTTTAGGGAAATACTGTAGGTTTCTAAGACTAATGGAGCCTAGTGTAAAGGAAGGGGTTCCTCCGCGGAGGTTAGAACACCCTGGATTGACATTTAAGAATAAAGTGAATAAATGCTACTCTGAAGATGAAATGTTCAGTCGTTTGTTTTTATTTGAACCATGGTTTATTTATGAAAAGCTAACATCAACCTGCATGCCGCTTTTTATTGAAGTCATGAGGGAAGCAGTAAGGTTCAGACAAAATACTCCAAAAAAAAAAAGAAGTAAGAAACTGTTTAACAAATGAAGTGTTTTTTAACAGGTGAATAATGTAGGTTTAAGGAAACAAATACTACTATGATGATGAAATGCGTATCCATTCAAGGAGGTTCTTGTACATTGTAGTGCAATTGCATCTTGTGGTCTCCTAGAAAAAAATACCTAGATACTGTATTGTATCTGTACGCCGTTAGATGACGCTATGCAAAGGGACACTTGCCTCGAGAGGCCTTCATAGACATTAGCACACACTTCTTGCTGTTCGGTATCGACCTTTACAACTCATCGATCTTAATAACGGCGCAAAGATCTCAAGAGCTACTTTATGTAATCCCTATATTGTTTCAAAACACACGTCATCGACGCATAGTCCTTTGAACGTGTTTTTCTCGAGATCAAGCAATCCACAGAATTAGTTTGGGAGTAACGCTAGCTAGTCACAGTCCCTTACGGCTTCACCTGTGTCGTTAGCATGGCCACGAAAAGGCTGGGTTTTTGTCCTGTTCGCCATCATTGCTGCTAAAGCCACCAACACGTCGGCGCCTGGCAGCATAGTCGAGCATGTTGGCATGGAAGGCCTTCGTAATTCTGGCGAAAATGGGTGAGTAATAGCTTATCATGTATTACACAACTGTACCTCGTACGGAATCAGATTGTTGTTCATAATTGATTTCATACATTAAGTTCCGACATTGGGGTTCTCGTATGAGCAATGTGTGTGTTTGTAAATAAATACCTAGAACACATTTTCGAAGTATTCCAACCAAAGACCGAGGGGGTTAGCAAACTTTTTAACCTCCTTTTATACTTAAATGACGTTAACTGTGCGCATGTAAGAAGGGATAATAAATCGTTCTTCCTTTCATGATTTTAGGCACACAACGTTCATCTTCAATGATGATCTTCCTGGTTTTGCTGGCCGGTATTGGAACCTACCAAGCCGGGGGTCCATGGAGCGTTTTCGGCGGTCTATGGACCAACAGAATAATTCTCTCTCAGAAGTCAGGAGCCTACTGGGCAAGATAACAGCCAAAGGTGAATAATACCAAATAGACTAATAGAAAATCTGTTTGTGTGGAGAGAGGGGGAAATTGTTAATACATGCACAAGAAAATGGCGCCTTCGTGTAGCCAGAAAATTTGATTTGATTTATTGAAGTTGCAAACAATACAATACTCGTGGGCCACAGGCAGTGGGGGCTACTGTTGTGGACCACACACAAGACAATTTATACAAAACTTTATTCCTTTCTTACAATTTAGTCAATAACAAAATCCTGTTTAGCTAATCCTTAGCAACGCCATTTTACTTGTAAGTGTAAGTCAGGTAGAAATATGTTTGTGTTACGTGAAAATGGTACAATGCATTTAGCCGGAAAACTTCATATTGCTTGCAATGTGCCAATGACAAAATCATGTCTGGCTGATATCTAGTAAAACCATTTCTGTTAATAGTAGATTGCGGAGAAATCTACCGAAGCTCCAAAGGCGCCATGGAGTCTGGAATCTACACCATCTACCCTCGTCAGTCTGGCGGCGAGAGCAACTACAGTGCACCACTCTCTGTGTAAGAACTTGATTAACACAACATACGTACATGTACAGCGAGTTTTGTAAGGTCTATAACTAGACAGATAGATAGACACGTGGGTACAAAAGAATTGACCTTTCTAAACACTGACAGTAAGGACTCTAAAATGAAATTGAATTTATCTATAGTATCAAATGTAACAAATTCCGCAGAGCAAGCGGAGAGAAGGCTGAACAGCTTTGGCGTTGTACGTAGTGTTACGTAGTGGGCAATCCATTATAAAATGCCGTTCATCTTCAATATCCTTAGGTTCTGCCGTGTGGAGGACGGTCGGGCTTGGACCGTCATCCAGAGGCGCCAGGACGGGTCTGTGGACTTCTACAACCGGACCTGGGAGGACTACAGCCGGGGGCTTCGGCAACCTGTCGGGGGAGTTCTGGCTCGGGAACGACAACATCCATCTACTGACAAACCAGGGCAGGTACATATTGAATGTAGAAGTATCTAAATACTGTACTGCATGCACATTCAAGCCACCTGTTTCTTACATGCAATATGACAAGTTCTCAGTGGAAAATGCGCAGGCGCTGTATAAGTTACACGTGGGCTCATATACAGGGACTCGTGGACTCAACTATCTCCAGAGTCATAATGATGGGAAATTTTTTCTCAAACCTTGTAAGAGGGTTAGTCCAAGTTCGTCCTGCTACGTACACAACATGGGAGGTTTTTGGGTCCGTCGTTGTGACGCTATGAACCCGAATGGGTTTTATTATAATAAAGATGGGACTAACTGCCCGGAACTATCTCGAAACAAATGGCCAGGGATTTTGGGTTTCGGGTTCGTGGAGATGAGAATCTCTGAAAGTAGTAATTCTATCTGAGCAAATGGACAACAATTAACATTTGTCCTTATTTTAGGCATGATTGCATCTTGAATGAACCATCATTTTACGAATGATCTACAACATGTACGTTATTGTAAGCAACCATCGAAATTCAGGCGTGTGCACATATGTCACGGCAAGATATTCTGCTGCTGATATAAATTAGCAAAAACAAAAAAAGATACTACTAAGTAATAAACCAGAGACAATAATATTGTCGATACTGAAATATTTTGTTCAAATGCAAGTAGAATCGTTCTGCAAAACGAATTATTCGATTTCTTTCTATCATTTCTGAATAACTGAAAATATGCTACATGTAGAAGTTGTGGTGCCACGGAATGCGTTTAACACAAAGAATGGCCTCATCTCACCTAAACATTAATATCATGACTATATCCTTATTATGTTATAAGACGAGAAAACCAGATGAGAAATCTCTTGTTGTCAAAGGATCTTGGTGTTTTCACAGAGACATAATGTGTCTTTCTAAGAATAAGGTAAATAAATGCTACTCTGACAATAAAAGTTCAATCTTTCACTTCATTTGTACCATAGTTTATTCTTATTTTGAGCAGTAACATCAACCTGCATGCCGCTTTCAATGAAGTCATGAGGGAAGCAGTAAGAATCAAACAAAACCATGACCACGACTACGAAACTGTTTAACAAATTAAGAAAACGTGTTTTTCTTAACAGGGGAATAATGTATGTTTATAAAAGTAAAGGAAACAACTTCTACTATGATGATTAGATGCGTATCCATTCAATAAGGTAAAATATTATAGTTTAATCTTCTTGTATTGCCATGGCTATCTTGTGACTCTGCCAAACGTCGCTGTGCAAAAGGGACATGGGTCTTGACCGGCCTTGATAGAGAAGAGCACACACTTCTTGCTGTCCGCAAGCTACTGACCTTTACAACTCATTCATCTTCATAACGACGCAAAGATCTATAGAGCCACACGAAGTTATTCGTGGATGATTGTTTCAGAACACCATACCACATCTACATACTAGTAATATATACTCCTTTGAAGGTAATTATTCAGCGGCAAACTGAAACAAAGGTGTTTTCTCTCGAGATCAAGCAATCCACAGAATTAGTCTGGGTGTAACGCTAGCTGGACACAGTCCCTTACGGTCCAATTTGCGTCTTTAACATGGCCACGAAAGGCTGGGTTTTTGTCCTGTTCGCCATCATTGCTGCCGAAGCCACCAACACGTCGGCGCCTGGCAGCACAACCGAGCGTGATGTTTGCATGGAGGGCAATGATGGGTGAGTTTAACTTTATTATACATTTTAGATTAAAAACTGTAACTCTTAAGGAATGAGAACTTTTTCGCCAGCACCTTCATGCAGTGAGTTTGAACACTGTTTTTTTTTTTAATCAGCGATTTGTGTTGTTTGTCAATTAACACTTTAAACACATTTTCGAACTATTCCAACCAAGGGCCTCCTTTTAACCTCCTTATTCTATCAAAACGTGTGAGGCGCTAACGTTATCTCTGCGCAGTAAGAAGGGATGACTAACGCTTCTTCCTTTCATGATTTTAGGCACACAATGTTCATCTTCAATGATGATCTCCCTGGTTTTGCTGGCCGCTATTGGAACCTACCAAGCCGGGGGTCCATGGAGCGTCTTCAGCAGTCTATGGACCAACAGAATAATTCTCTCTCAGAAGTCAGAAACCTACTGGGCAAGTTAACAGCCAAAGGTGAATAATATCAAACAGATTATAGTAGAAATCTGTGTGGGAAGAGGGGAAGTGCCAATACTAGAAAATGGCGTGTAGATAGAAAACTTTATTCCGTGCTTGCAATTAGTCAATGACAAACTGATCCTTATGCTGGGGTCACAATTCTCATACGGGGCCCGACCGGGCAGCTTTTGGGAACGAAAAGTACGATACAAAAGACAACAAAACATCGAAAAGTTCTTAATAATAATCATGGGCTCTATTTCTCTATATTCTTGATAAGAATAGTTAATTTTTCGTTTGTACAAACAGCCCGTCCGGGCCCCGGTTTGGAAATGTTACCTAAGCATAAGCAACGCCATTTCACTTGTTACTGTAAACAGACTAGTAGAAATTTGTGTAAGAATATGTATTACTAAGTGAAAATGTCACAATGGCATTAACCAGTTAACTTGCAATGTGCAACTTCCTAGCAATGTGTTAGTGAAAAAAGGTTTGTCTCAAGGATCTCTATCAAAACTATTTCACTTGTTACGTAGATTGTGGAGAAATCTACCGAAGCTCCAAAGACGGCATGGATTCTGGACTCTACACCATCTACCCTCGTTCAGCGGGCGGAGAGTTCAACAGCAGCGCCTCGCTCCGAGTGTAAGAACTTTATTGACACAACTCAAGTAACGTTACAGCTGCAGCTGCGATTTTTGTAAGGTCTATAACTAGATAAACAGACACACAGACAGGAATTGAACTTGCTAAGCATTCTTTGGCAGTAAGGGACCAACTCCCTCGGCATATGCATGTTATCTCAGAGTCTCTATTTTGCCAATTTCTGCTCTTTCCAGTCGTGTCCCGATGCCTGGTAGAGGCTAGAAGGTCCATTTCCTTGCGGAGCATAAGGGCGGTGCCCATCTCCATTTCTGTAGCCCTTGCGCCACAAAGTTGAGCAAGCACTACAGCAGGGGGCTAGTGACCTTCCCTACTCTTTCTTATAGTACTACTAAACAGAGAAATAGTATATATATTATGTCTTATGTATATATATGTCTTTTTTAAAGTCCTTGGTGTGACCTGGTCGGGGTCTTTTTTTTTTATTCAGCATACAGTAAACAAAATTAGGGTACAGGACACAGTGACGACGGGCTCAAGTTACGTAACTTATGTTAGCGCCGCCACTTATACGAATAAAACTAATATTACTAAACAATACAAAACACCAACGAAGAATACACGTGAAAGAAAAACACAAACAGTCGGAGTCTGAACTCACGACCTAACGGTTACCAGCAATTGAGCCCGATTGAGCTATTGCACAGGTTCTGGTAAAGGCCAGGCAATCCATGAAAAAAGTACCGCTCATCTTCAATCTCCTTAGGTTCTGCCGTGTGGAGGACGGCCGGGCTTGGACCGTCATCCAGAGACGCCAGGACGGGTCGGTGTCGTTCTACAACCGGACCTGGGAGGACTACAGCCGGGGGTTCGGCAACCTGTCCGGAGAATTCTGGCTCGGGAATGACAACATCCATCTACTTACAAACCAGGGCAGGTACATGTTGAATGTTAAATTAGAAGTATCTAAATACTGTACTAAAAGCCCATTCAAGTTGCCGGTTTCTTACATGCAATATGACAAGTTCTCAGTGGAAAATGCGCAGGCAATGTATAAGTTACACCTCGGCTCATATACAGGGACTCGTGGATGCGACTTTCTCCAGTTTCAGAATGGTTGGAAATTTGTTCCTAAACCTGGTAACCCGCTAAATCCACGTTCGTCCTGCTACTTGCATAACATGGGAGGGTTTTGGGTCCGTCGTCCGGATACTTTGAACCCGAACGGTTTTTATTACAATAAAGATGGGTCTGATTGCCCGAAATTATCTCGAAACAAATGGCCAGGGATTTTGGGGTTCGGGTTCGTGGAGATGAGGATCTCTGAACGTAGTAATTCTATCTGAACAAATGGACAACCATTAACATTTGTCCTTATTATGTTTACCGAAGGAAAACATGTTGTTTTTACTCAGTTTCTTCCTCCTCTTCTGTTCCAAACACTAACCTCTCATCCGACCAATGACATGATTTGTTGACGTCTGTCACCATGGTGACTGGTGTTGGGTTACATAAGGTTGCAATGTCGGGTCTGCTCTGCTCCTGTCACAATATACTAGTAGTACATGTATCTGAATGTGTTTGAGTAAAAAATTTACAGGGCAGGCCAACATCATGCATTTGCTTTGCAAATGTTACTTTAGTTTTAGGCATGATTTCATCTTGTATGAACGATCATTTTACGAATTAATTGATGATCTACGTTATTGTAAGCAAGCATCGGAATTCAGCCTTGTAAGTCACGGCTGTCAGTTATGCTGTTGCTGATATAATAAGGTAAAAAAGAGATGAATAATAACCTAGCAACAATAATATTGTCGATACTGAAACTTTTTTGAAATATAATTAGAATCGTTCTGCAAAACGAATTATTTGGATTCTATAGTTTCTGACCAGGTGTAAATATCCTATTTGTAGAAGTGGAAGACGTGCGAAGTGTAAAGGAACATGCGTTTGACAAAGAATGGCCTCAATTTACCTTAACATTTAACGCATTCATATGGAATATACAACGATTTTTGCAGTAATAAGACAAGAAAAACAGAGTAAAAATCTCGTATCGTCAAAGGATCTCGAAGGGAAATAAAGTAAGTTTCTGAGAATAAAGTAAATAAATGCTACGCTGATGATAAAAGTTTCAATCTTTTGTTTCATTTGTACCATACTTTATTCATGAGCAGCTAACATCAACCTGCATGCCGCTTTTTATTGAAGTTACGAAGGAATTAAGGGTTAAGGACAATATACCAAAGATACAGATAACATCATTTAAAGCCCTAATAAATCTACACCACATATTTTTACACATACATGGTACAAAATACTTACATTAAGATATGATTTGAAGCTAATTATCCCATAAACCACATATTTCTTTACACATACATAGTCATAGTACAAAATACAGTGGAAGCTGGTATATTATTTTTTATTTCTGTTACTGTAAGTTTCAAAAAGCAGATTAAAACTTTTAAAAAATCTTGTTGATGAATGGTATTGCGATCATATCACGAAATGGTTGTCTCTACGTGTATCTAAACTATGCTGGTG
This sequence comes from Branchiostoma belcheri, assembly GCF_001625305.1. Lineage (NCBI taxonomy): Eukaryota > Metazoa > Chordata > Leptocardii > Amphioxiformes > Branchiostomatidae > Branchiostoma > Branchiostoma belcheri. The sequence goes on along the minus strand of NW_017802480.1, from coordinate 329,575 downwards.
GACACTATGCAAAGAGATCCAGACCCTCGACAGCATTGATAGATATGAGCACATACTTCTTGCTGCCCGGTAGCGACCTTCTGTAGCGATTGTACCGAGGTCGGGCAATGAACTCATTCAGCTTAATATGGATGTTAAGATCTTAAGACCAACACAAGGCCGCTCCTGTTTCAAAACACCAGATTACATCGATGTATGGTCGTATGTATTTACACATATAAATGGTACAGAATACTTACAGTGGTATATTATTTCTGGTATATTATTTCTGATTTATGTTACTGTAAGAGTTTCTAAAAGCAGGCTAAAACGTTTTAAAACCTTCTTGATGTATTGTAGTACCATCATATCACAAACCCGTGGTCTCTACATGAATGTACGCGTATCTGTAGCCTCTACCAGGTTTCGGGGGGCGACTGGAAAGAGTTGAAATCGGCCAAATAGAGAGATAGCATGCCAAGGGTGTTTTTTTTGGCTGGAGAGAACAGTATGCTTCCAAAGTCTGAGCTTCCGTTGTTTCTGTTGGCATCAACTTAAACATGTCCGACTGACACCAGAGGAAGCAAACAGCATTGGCATGTTAGCTCTCTATTTGGCTGATTTCTACTCTTTCCAGCCGCCTCCCGAAGCCTGGTAGAGTAGTGTACTAGTATCTGTACTCTGCTGGATGGTGCTGTGGGATAGGGATAGGGACTTTGACCAGCCTTGACAGAAATAAGCTGTCCGTTAGCAACCTTCTTCATCTTAATATTAAACAGTATTAAGATCTAAAGACTTACTCAAGGTTGTTCGTGGATGATTGTTTCAAAACATATCGGCATGTGGTGTTTTGAAGCTGAGTAACTTGCGGCAAAATAAAACAACGTTTTATCTCTAGGTAAAGCAATTAGCAGAATCATTCTGGGTGCAGAGCTAGCTGAATCTTTAACAAATGTTCTAGTAAAAATACAAAGTATATTCCACTCACAGGCAAACTTTGGTCTGCTATGTATCATAAGCCACAGGTGTGACAAGCTACCCTGCCAGCTTTAACCACGCTTGTAGAAACAAACGCTAATCGCTAGAAAGTTTGTACATGAGTCTATTTCATACCTATCTTAATTATAATGCACAAAATGTAGTAGAAAGGACTGATAATATAATGGAATATAAGGAACATTTATCAGCCACTATGTGGCAAAATTGTTACATCACAACTACGGTATTTACAACTCCATTAAGTCTTTATCAATGCTTTGAGCAAGATAGCACTCTCACCAAGATATACCCTTAATTGGAAATTAAAATTTTTATTCCAACACAAGGGATTATAGAGCTTTAGACTGGTCACTCTAGTCTTAGTCGATAGACTGACCCAGTGAGACTTGTCACGTGGCTTCTCTGAAATGTGACGTCAACACTGGGTCAAAGGTATCTGGCCCTGATGTGAATAGCCTCTTTCACCCCTCTCAGAATGTACTCTGACTTGTTTCATTTACCAGATACTTTTGAGCCAGTGTTGACGTCACTTCACTTCAGAGAAGCCATGTTACAAGTCTCACAATCTCTAGTTAGGAACAATCCCTTGTGTTGAAACAAAAGTTTAAAGTTTTAACATGTCACTACCAACATGATCATATCCCTAGTCATAGATCTTGTTCTTGTTCTTGGTTGTGGAGCGTCTGACGAACACCCCGCCGCTGTCTGCGTTCGACCGCTTCTTGTTCTTCTTCTTCTTGGTCTGACGGACTGGCTCGTCATCACTCTGTGGAACAGGAAATCAGAGATTTCAGACTTCTTGGGAGTACCATTAACTTTGCCTTCACAGTTGCAAGATTTCATGGTCTGAGGAAAATGGACATGTTCACAGAACTTCATCTTCAGGGTGGCAGCAAAGGGGGGAAAGTGGGGAAAAAGACGAATAATTTTATGAGGAGTTTAAGGTATGGAAGTGAGCAAGAAAACAGTGGACTTAAAACTATCATGAACAAAAAAATCAGGAATTACAGTATGCAATCCACAGCTTCTTGAATTCAATCCTTGGTTGATACGATAACCCTGGTACATGAAGGCATGACTACCCCTATTTTATAGCTTTTTAGATAATACTGAGCAGGTATTAGATACTTAGCCACTGATACGTCATAGATCTTGTCCTTAAACATAAGCAGGTGACCCACCACGACGCTGCAGGCCCGTTCCAGTTCCTCGTTGAGATGAGCGACCTCAGCGCGATACTCATCCAGCTGTCCCTCCATCTTCTCCCGCCGCAGCCGCTCGTACTCAAGCTGCTGGTCAAGCTCACGGATCGTCCTGGGTTTAACACCATGCAACAACTAGTTAACTATACATTAGTCCCCACTCCCCAGTAACACATCTTATGATCATAACAGAAGAAAATAGAGATTTCAGTCCTTCAGGAAATGTTCTGAGTGCATGCCTGTAAAAGTATTGGAACTGTGTTGGATATTAATGGAGAAATACTCCATTGAATTACATACATTGTAATTAGACCATGTGCCAGGAAGTTAATAAACACCATATCGTCCACCGTCTCTGTTTAGTGTGGCACATTTGATCAATGGCTAATGTGACGTATCTGTAAAGTCTCCTGTGAATAAGGTCACATGTATGTAACTCTCATGGGTTTACATTGGGAAGTGGTCATTAATTTAGGCGACAAAAGGCAACAGTGGTCGTTAAAAATTTGATTCACATGTACCCTTTGTGTTGGAATAAAGTTTAGCCTCGTACTATGACCAATACCAACACAGATGAACTACATGTACCATGACAACTAGCACATTGTTTGGACCTTGGAATCTGTGATGCTCATGTACCTGTCTGTCTCCTTCTCTTCCTTCTCCTTCTCCCTGTCCTCGTCCAGACGCCCGCCCAGCTGCCTGTAGTTCATCTTGGCGATCTCCAGGAGGCGCTCCAGCTCCTCTACCTTCTTCCAGGCTCGAGCTGCGAGGAGAAAAATCTGTTTCAATCTTCAGATTTCCATAAATGTGTCAGTTCTTTTAGTCTTTTTAGTGACTTAATACTTGAGTTGGTGGTGCCAATCAGGCAATTTTTGAGTGGGGTTTCATAGAGTTTTCCTTCTTTGAGTTGAGCCTTAAGGTAACAGTGGGAAGGTCCGTAAACAAAAGGAAATGGCTTGCCACCTACAAAATGTAAAACTCTGCCTTGTCTCCCAAAGACCTGGTCGGTCATGGAGCTAGGTAGGTTGGTAGGTAAATGTATGTGTATGTGGTTGTAGATGTTTGTGTTTGTTTGAATAACACTTACTCTTGCAGAATATTGTAATTTGGTGTCATATACATTAAGCACTTTGAAATTTGAGTGCTAGTATCACTCAAGCTATTCAAATTAAGTGTTGTGCAATGCATTCAACAATGTTTCTCCCTCTCACAAAAGATGTCCACAATTTGACCTTGAGATGACCTTACCCCTTGCCTCCTTGACCTTCCTCTGCGGCATGTTGATGGGGTTGTCAGTGCTGCCCACCACAGCTGGGTACTCCTGCTCCTCATGCTCATCATCATCCGTGTCTGAAATATACACAGTATGAAAGTTCCATGTAAGCAAGGGAGAAAAAGTTTTCTTTGAAAGTTGGATGGCAGTCCTTATAATATATGTGTGTGAGGTGTGGCTCTCCTAATACATGGGACCTCTAGCTTTACATCCAACCTGAGAGGACGTCTAAAAGTTAAGGTACACATTTCCATCTGAGTCAAGTGAAGTGAAAAGTACCTATTACAAGGGCACAACATTAGGGCTGGGGATTCGAACCAAGAACCTTTACATTCTAAATCAACATGGCTAACAACAACACCACCTTGCAACCTGAGACCTTCTTGCCACCTAGCAAGGTGTTACTGAATCACCCCCTCCAACCCTTCTGTACTCACCTCCCCCTGGAGCATCTGGATCTCCCCCCAGCAGCTTCACACAGGCCAGCTGACCAAACCGGGCGGCAACGTCACGCGCCGTCTCACCGGCAGTATTCACAATGTGGACTGCAAGGGAATAGAGGAAACATAACTCATTAATATTACTTTACTTTATTCTTTATTTCAGGCGCAATTGGCCCATAGTAGACAAACAATTAAAATAACAAGGTGCACACATAGTAAAAACGGTAGGGTTCGGTACATATACAAACGAGAAGGGCCTTATCGGTAGACTAGGCCGATATAGTGATCCCAGTAGTGACTGGTGGATGATTTGTCTGAGTGGATTGCGAGTTTTATGATTCTGTTATTACTGTTGAGGAGCCGTATATACAGTCAACCTTACCCAAGTTACCACTAGCATGTAAGCATGACCTGGCTGTCCAACATGACCATAACTGGCACTATATAAGACACACATGGGTGAGTGTCAACATGTTATATGCAAGTATTGAGGGGTTAAGAAATGTATCAATCATTAGCCTTACAAAATGTTTTACTTACCGTTTGCACCCATCTCCACCAGCCACTGCAGACACTCAATATGGCCCTGGCCAGCAGCTGTATTAAAAAAAGTTTAAACACTGGTTAATCAGTTAATTAGAAGAACAGAACTTCTTATTATAATAAGTCATTTTTGCTTTAATTTAAATTAGATAAATTATTGAATTACCGGTAGTTTCACTTACATTTTACATATTGACAACAGTTTTGAAAAGTTGTACCTTAGAAAGGTACCTTAGTTAGGCTTAGAAAATACCAAATTGGCCACAACTCTTGTGAATCAATTTGTTAACAATGTAATATTTTTACTTAATGTAAATTGTAATGTATACTTGCATATTTTCACAACAGATTAAAGCAAGTAGTGGCATACATATAACAAGTAATTTGGACTGAACCATTACCTTTGTGTGCAGGGGTGGCGCCCTTGTCGTCCCTCTCGTTGATGTTGACCACGCCCTGTTCTATCAGCATGCGCAGGTGGCCCAGGTCTCCGTTATAGGCTGCCACATGGGCGGGGAAGGCCAGGTCTGGGGACAGCAGGCAGTAACAATGTTACTTATATTTCTGACACACATTCTCACTCACACTCTAACTATCTGGTTTAGTGTCTCCATCTGTCATCTAAAATTATTGATGCATTTTGTATGTTTCATTTAATTTGAAAGAAAAGGTGATGAAATACATGAAATTCATTAAACAGAAGATGGTTAATCTGACTCGGATAAAATTTGAAATTGTAAATAGGGGGTATTGATCATTTATACGGATCCATCTGTGACCTAAAACATACCTTTAACATAGCATAAGATAACATAACACTCTCTGGTCAATTTTTATCTTTACTCACTTTCTTGGTCTTCTGGATGATCTCTGTCCCACTCTGAAAACAACAAATGGTGCAGTGTCAGCATTCCAAACATAAACAGCTCAAAAGCTCCACCTTTCAATCCTTCGAGGAACTACAGCCAAGACGCAATAAATGTCAGACTAGACTGCTTGCCTGACAATGTCAAAGTACTGATAGTAAAGAAGTTAACAATTGAATGTGTTGGTCATAGTTTGAGATCATAGCATTGTGTAACTTGTAGTTAATAAAAAGTATATACCCTTATGTATGTATGTATTAAAGAACATACAATTCAGCCTGTGGGCTGCCAGTTATTCACTTGTAATTAATCAAACCCGTAAACATACTTAATCTTAGACAAATTACCCACCGACAGCGTTGAGATAGTCCACACAAGCCTCCTTGTAGAACTGTGAGGACAGTGTTTTGGGCGTCTCTCCGTGATCGTTGCGAGCGTTCATGGTGTGGGTGATGCTGGGGCCGTTACACACCAGGAACTTCAGACACGGCAGGTGGCCCTCCATGGAGGCAAGGTGAGCTGGAGGGATGGAATAATGATGTAAATCATGAAATGTTGCACTGGTTTTTTTTTTAGGTTTTGAGGTCATCTCTATTCGCAAAATAATGACACTGCAAATCATGACACCATGTTTTGTTGTTCAACAGTAACTGTAGTACAGAATTGTTTCAACTGTGAATTGCAAACACTGCTATATCCTATCATGAAATACAACCACCATAGAAGCAGGTGCATGTACAGTAGGTTTTGGTTTTGCATCTTGAAACATTAAATTCCATTACGGCTTGTCAAACGACCTTTTTTAGCAAAAAAATATTGGAATTCTAGCATTGTAAAACATTGATCAAAACACTTCAGCCAAAACATTGAACAAAACATAACCAACATTTTCATTATAATACAGTTTACAGTATCATAAAACTTAGGTTAAGTAACATTGCAGTATATTCTGCTGAATGTCAGCATTCAAACTCAGATCAACAGTGCCACCTCTCAACCCTTGCAGGAACTGCATATGCTACAGACAATGTATATATGACAATGTATTTTATGTGTCCTTACCAGGTAGGTTGCCAGCGTTGTCCACATCGTCCAGCCCACAGCCCCACTTGACCAGCAGCTGCAGACAGCCCAGCCTGCCGTGGTAGGCAGCCGCGTGCACGGGCAGCCAGCCGTTAGAGTCCTGGGTGTTTACTTCCTGTAAATGTAAACAACAGGTTTATTACGCAGCCGCGTGCACGGGCAGCCAGCCGTTAGCGTCCTGGGTGTTTACCTCCTGTAGAGGGCGACATCAGGCTTGTTTATTTGTTATAGGATAATAGGATATCATAAAATTACAATGCAATGGTCAAAATTGACAGAATACATGTACCGGTAACCCTGGCATGTTCTGTCAGGAAATTTAGGCAACACAAACTAGATAAAAGCACAATAAAATAACTGTATTTCCAGGCACATGGCAAAGTGGCAGCACCTTGCTATATTACACTGGACCTTTGCACATCTAACTGACATTGTTTAAAACTCTCTAGTGATGATGCCCCTACTCACAGTACTTGGTGCCAATAGCTCTAAGGAAAAACAATGTACCTTTGGAACACATCAATCTTTGTGTCATAACTCTGGTACTTGAAGGCATAACTATATTTTTCTTGTCCTTTTCTGAGCTGGTATTAGGTCCTTACTAGCTGGTTTTTATTGTCCACCAGTTTACTAGTCATAGCAACAGAATCCTAAATCTCACCACTCCACTCCTGAGAATAGACTGCAGAGTGAAGGAGTGTCCGTGTGCTGCTGCCAGGTGGGCACAGGTCTGACCTCGGTTGTCTTTAGCTGTCAGGTTAGCTCCACTGGTGGCAAGGGCCTGGAAGTCAGACAAGGTGGTGATAAACTTGATATAATTTTATATACACATGTACATGAAAGAAGTCATATGCTCTCTGTAATAACAAAGCATTGTAAACAAGACCTCTGACCATCCTCCCTTGAGTTGAACTCTTGAAAAGAGGCTAAGGTTGAATCTTCATGAATGTATAAAACGATGTGGTTAATGGTAATGATAAGTTCACAGTAAAGAAGTGGCCTTGAATATATAGTAAATAGTCGTGTGAAAAATCTGGAATTACAGTGCTCCTGCACTTAAGTTACACAGTAACTTTTCAATACAGTTATCAGTAGTGTATATGTGGCTGTTATGACATGTTGCTTGGCCACAGAAATATGATTCTGAGTGTACCTGCAGAAATTGTCCTCAAGTACAAAAAGTTAAGTGATTAATAAGTTATAGAGACTATAAGTGACTGTTATGACATGTTGCCTGGCCACAAAAGTATGATTTTGAGTGTACCTGCAGACAAGAGTCCTGCCCCCTGATGGCAGCGAATTTGATACTGTTATCAGTATGGTATAGAACTTGTGAAGACCCCTGTGTTCGGGACCCACTTAGCAGAATAACCATAGCCTGGATAGTGAGTGTGAGACAGGTGTATATGGCTGTTGTTTGTATACAGTTGCTTGGTCACAGAAGTATGAATCTACCTGCAGACAAGCGTCCTGCCCCCTGATGGCAGCGATGTGCGCTGCAGTCCACCCCTGCGGAGACGTGTCAGTGGTATCAGCCCGGTGCCATAGCAACCAGTGTAAACACTGTGGACACATGTGAAAACATTCATTATTAATCCAATAGAATCATATACTATTAGGGAGTCCTGCATGCACTTTTTCACACTTTTTCTTAAGACATAATCAGTCCTTTCAAATCTTTGTAATTTGTAGGCAGCCACCCAAAATCAATGTACTTCAAGCCTCATAATTTGGCATAATTTGTAATCACTACCCACCATGCAGTCCCTCTAGTAATTCTAGGAGGATCAAACCTTACAGTCTTGTCTTACACAGCTTGTACATACTGTTCAAAACTGATGTGTTATGTCAGTTTATCAGTTATGCAAATACAGATAAACCAGCTAGAAACACAAAACACATACTTGTGGTGTAGTGATTTTGGGTTAAGAAATTGAGAGGAGAATGCAAAAACATTGAAAGTAAAACCACTGCATGCGAATATACAGTGATTAGAAGATGACAGGCTCAAGTCAAGATGATCAACTGTTAGATCTATCAACATTATGGACAAATACTTGAAATAGGGAAACAACACAAGCTTGTTTACCTCCAGACTGCCTGTGTGAGCTGCCCACATGAGTGGAGTAAACTTGTCCTTACAGGTCAGGTCCACCTCATTGATACTGGCGCCCTGTTTCACCATGGCCTGTAGCTCCTCCACATCAGCATTTATCACAGCCTCGTGGATACTCTTAAACCGCAACTTGGTCCTGTTGGCTGGGGGGAAAAAACACAGGATCAGTGATGGCAGACTTCACCTCTTTACCCATAATGATCTCTCATCATCATCCTATTTCAACATCGCCTGAAGCTGTAGTCCACATCAGCGTTTATCACAGCCTCGTGGATACTCTTAAACCGCAACTTGGTCCTGTTGGCTGTGGGAGAAAAGAAGGCAATCAGTGACAGCAAACACTAGGAGCAAGAAAACCGAATCAAATCGAATCCGCAACAAACCCGGGCAGCCAGATCACAACCCCAACATGCTAACTGTTTGGCCAAAAGGTCCAGGACCAATGGACTGGGTCAGATAGTGGCACCTGTACTCCACTGTTATACTTCTATACTTCATCATTCAAGTCCCTTGATACCTTGATGTGAAGTTGATGATTTAATTCAATTTATACTAAGTCAAGCTGGAAACACTCTGCTATTTTTAATACAATTTCAAACATGTTATGAAATTAACACTGGCAAAAGGCAAAGCAAGTGAGACAAAGTGGATATAACCAAGGAGCTTCGAATATTTGATATGACATGTATTTTGCCAAGTGCAAGCTTAGACGTTTTAAACGTAAACTATGCTTCATAAAACACAAATTTCTTCCTACCAATGCTGTATGATTGCTTCAAAATCTACATATATGAAGTACCAACACGAAAAGTAATGAATTTGATATGTGGATCGACTGTTAATCGTACAATCTCACTATGAAACAGTTTTTCATTCATAGTCGTGGGGAGGGGGGCGATAGGCGGAGTCCTTGGTTACGGTTGTTATGGTTTGTTTTGGCGACAATTCTGTCCTTATTTCTACACCTACATTGCAGAAAACACATCCAAATCACATTTGAAAATCACGAAATACGTTTATACGTAGTATTTTGTCCATTGTTATCTAAAATCTAAGTGAATTTTAGACATATTTGCGAGTATAACTTACCAGGCATCTTCGCTGCTTGGAAACTCCAGTCTCTACGCGCGCATGCGTACTGCGATGCGTAGGCGTGTATAAAGGTCAAAGGTTAGGGTTCAGTAGAGTTTGTCTCTTCCTGGTTTGTTTGCAGTCGGAAACGCACAGTTTTGAGAGAAAAGAGACGCGTTTTGCGGACTAGATGTATGTTATGGACGTTTAACAAATCGGACAACCCTTTGGACATTAGTTTTCATTGACAGGGATTCGTGCAGGTAAGATTTTGACTGTTTTCGACACAGTATCCGTACACAAACACATTCAAGTCTAGCCGTGGACGACTCTGGTACACCTTTTTGCATGATAATGCCGGTTGGTTTTGGCCTATGGAGCTTTCCACGACTCTGTCACGGGCATTATCATGCAAAAAGGTGTACCAGAGTCGTCCACGGCTAATGCAAGTCATAATCTCATATACTAGCCTGGTTGCCAGAGACCCATATAGCACACTGGACACAAAGTATCTCAGTGAGCATTGTGTCCAGTGTGCTAAAGAGTTTGGCACCCAGGCTATTATCATACTCAAGAAGGGGTTTCAAACTACAGATTTTAGCATGCTAAATTTATGATTTTGTGTAATGTAAAGGTGAGATTTAGTAAATCTGTATCTTCTGAGTAAAGTACTTATTTCAGAATGAAAATTGGAGGATGCTTTGTTGAGATATAATGTTAGGAGGTAGTTTCAGGAATATACTGTACATGTCAAGTAAAACTAAAACCAAACAAAACCAAGGTATTGAACACATTTGAAAATGACAGCCAGTGTTGCAGTTTAGGACATCACAGGAAAATGATAATAGATATCGTTAATCAGTTATCAAAAATGTTGGTCCAGCCAGAGATACAGCCAAGAAGATCTCCAGTCCAGACCTAAAGCACATCAGAAGACTGTACCATGTCAGCAGGGACAGTCTGGCTGGTTCTATCCCTGCTGCGTGTGGCCTGGGTCCTCCTGCCTCAGTCTGGGTATATACATCCCGATGAGTTCTTCCAGTCATCTGAGGTCATGGCAGGTTAGGACAGCACCATTAGAGTCATAAAATGTTATTACCTTCACCAAGAAGGTTACGCTTTTGGTAGTTTTTATGTGCATGTACATGTGTGTGTAACTGTTAAGTGGTTTACATGATAAAGTGGATGGCTTCTTGTAATGTATAGATGTGTAGGTATTGATGGGACTTCCAAACATTTAGATTTTGGGCCCCCTGGTGTAATTGGGACTTGTTAATTTGGTTCTGTTGTGCAACCTCTAGTTTTGATATCTTTTGATCTGGACATGCTGGTTTATGATGTAAATGTAGTACTACATGTAAATTAATTCACAGTAACCAGTATGGTACCAAGGATGCTTTTGTGTTGCAATAATCTTTACTGATCAACCAACAATGTTTTTTTCTTATCTGTATTTACAGGAAGAGTGTTAGACTACAAGGTACACCTGACATGGGAGTGGAGCGAAGATTTCCCGGCTCGATCACCGGTGTTCCCTTTCCTCACTTCAGGAATACCTTTCCTTGTGCTTAAGGCCATGAACCAACTAGGTCTCCTCCCAGATTCCATCGGAGCATACGCTCTACTGGTCGCGCCAAGACTGTGGACAACGATTCTTTCCTTCTGCATAGATTTCTGTCTGTATAAGATCTGTAACAGTGTCAAGACAAAGTGGATGGGTGTGGAGCTGGATGCGTTCAGATGCATGGCAGTGTTTTCAGCGTCTTATGTGACACTTGTCTTCTTCACTCGAACATTCTCCAACATTCTTGAAACTGTCCTTTTTGTGGTCATTATCGGACTTGTTATTGACTCAATGAAAGGCAGCAACCCAGAAAATAGCCAAAGCGAGAATCGGTCTGATGTAGTCGATGGCCAATATCTGTCTAAATCTCATTCAGTCCTATTGTCAGTACTGATTGTGGTAGGGTTTTTCAATCGACCAAATTTTCCTGCATTTGCATTCCTGCCAATGTTGTATTGGGCATTGTATCCAATCAACCCAAACAAAGGCTTGTGGCTCAAAAATGCAATTCTAAGAGGGTTACGACTAGTCCCAGGAGCGATAGTGACGTTTGCAGTCTTTGTTGTCTGTGACTCTATCTACTTCGGCTCTCTTGACTTCCACTCTGTATCATTGGACAGGTTCCTGCATTCTCCTTCTGGGCTTCTGAGGAATCTTACTGTCACGCCTTTGAACTTGCTGAGTTACAACTTTGACAAGTCGAAGCTGGAACAACACGGGCTGCATCCAAGAGTGACTCATCTCTTTGTCAACACTCCCCTTCTGTTTGGTGTGTTAGCTTTTCTAGCCTTCACAGATGTCCCCCATCTTATTATGACGATTCTTACTCACTTTAAACATAATGAAAACACAACAGAAACAGTGGACAGAGGCAGGTCTAGTAGTAAGAAAGAAACAAGGCAGAAAAACAATGAACTGAAAACTAAAGGGGTGCAGAAGAGTGAAGGACTTGACATAGAGATGTTCTTCCTTCTATGCTATTTTGTTCCAATTTTCATCATGTCATTAGTAGCCCATCATGAGCCAAGATACATTTCCCCCTGCCTTGTCCCTCTAGTGTTGGCCTATCACAGCAAGTTTACATGGAAAGGTGGCAAGAAGTTGCTTTTCGTTGGGTTTGTAGTCGGCAATGTTTTGGGTGGTGTTTTGTTTGGGGTTCTGCATCAAGGTGGGGTAGTGCCATCCTTGCTACACTTACACAATCTAGTGCACCAGAAACAAAGTACTGAAACAGTTCACATCACTTACTTCCACACGTACATTCCTCCTGGGCATCTGCTTGGCATCAATGGCAACCAAACAGCCAATCAGAACTTTCGCATGTCACACAAGGTGACCAATGACAGAGTAGAACCACAGGTTCATTTGCATGATTTAGCAGGTGCACCAACCACTGTTCTATTTGATAAGTTGAGAATTCTGTACCAAGAGAAGCAAGCTAGTAACAACACTCATGTCTATATTGTTTCTCCATCTTCCTTGCATTCTATATTTTCTAAGCATGAAACTGACATGAAGATAGTTTTGCAAGAAGTTTTTTTCCCACACTTAAGCATGGAGGACCCTCCAAGAGTGCAGGACATTGTACACACTAGATTAGATGAACTAAATACTCTGCTAGAAGAGCTACGGTTAATGTTTGGGTTGAACCTCTATGAGGTTCTATGAATAATCTACATGTATATTTAACTATTGTACATATATTGGTGATGGGAAGATTTGGTGTCAGGAAATTCAGAAAATACAGCTGCACTTAATTGCAGTCATGAAGGAAATAGTAATTTACTCATTTTAGAATTTGTAACACCTATGTGTATATTGTATCAAAATAAACCGCTTTGCCCATACCCATGAAGTATACAAATGTACCTGATTGCCCTGTTTGTGTATAGTAAGCGAAAGATGCCATCATTATACACAAGATTTGCAATGTTTTAGTCTCAATCAGACTAACAAAGTAGAATAATTTGCCAGGGGAGGTTGTCCATCACTGAATTCATTTACCCGCACAGTTTAGGGGGATATGTTACTCTTACCGCCAGGTCACTCTCCTGGTAAATTACTGACCCTATTTTTGTCGAATGTTACGATCCAGAACCCCTTAGGAAGGCCTTGTGACACGTGGAGGGAAAAACAATGCATGTGTTTAGTTGTGATTTTGACAGTTGATTTACAGGGAGGTCAGCTTTAGGCGACCCAGCACGTGCCTTTGAAAAGTGTTGTCATGCCCTATTGGATTTACAGTACATCATACAATCCCCTCTCCAATTCACCAAACACTTCCTGGAGGTCTTGAACTTGAGGGTCATGAGAACAAGTGTGAAATGTCCTATTTCGTGTTTTACACTTGTCTTTAACGTACGGGCCCTGCAGCTGTGGACAAAGGTATTAGTGTAATTAATATTGGAATTTTCAGGACGGATAAGATTCTGCCAGGAGCAACCATGTGATTTTTCATCAAGCATAAGGAATACGACAAAAATCTCCGAAGGGTGTAGAGATAAAGATAAAATTTTCAAATCATTGTATATCGCACTGTATATATACTGCATCTATATTATGTGCATTTTAAACACAGGTTGGAATTTAAAGGTTAGAAAGTAGCTCTTAATCAGTATATTTTAGTTTAAATTTGACAAAGAAATCGGGTAAAAATAACCAATGTTTTCAGGTCTTCTTCGATTTTCCTGCTTGCCCTGATGAGAAGTGACAGACGCTGTAATAGAAACCGAGGCGTTTCATTTCCCACGGGCTGCGCATAGATTAGTTATAATTGCCCTGCGACCACCGTGCATTCTGTCGTCGGCTGTTTTAAGTTACTTAGGCTGCAGGCTTCACCGGGAATGCGCTGCGTACTTTCAGGTATGCTTAGTGTATTTGTGCGCTTCCGAAGGTTCTACATTATTAATGCATGTTTGCCGTATTTAATGATTTAGGTTGTCAGGTCTCGGTCATATTACGTGGGGTGCCAGGACTCAGCTGATGTGCAGTTACAGTTTTAATTGGGAGGTGGCACAAGAATTGCATTTAAATCTGCCAATTATGCATGGGCAGGGAATTTTACAAAAATTCAGTATCCTGACAAGAAAATTAGATTTAGTCCAACCATTCACCGGGGAGCATACATACCCCCAATTCTTTTGCTATCAATTACATTTGGGGTCTAATTACATGATTGTGTAACTTACGGGTAACACGGTATATTCTGTTACAGTTTTAATTGGAAGATAGCAGACGGATTACATTTGAATCTGCCTGTAATCTTCTGCAAGGTCATGTTCAAATGCGGGTAGGGAATAACACGTAACTGTAAATTCAAATAAAAATCCAATATCCACGCCTCACAAGAAAATCGGATTTAATCCACAGAGAGGCATACTCATCCCCAATTCTATTGCTATTAAATACATCTGGGGTCTACTTAATTACGTACATACCATATCAGTAACACCGGATATTCTGTTACAGTCTTAATTGGGAGGTGGCAGACGGATAATCTTTAAATCTGCATGTAATCTTCTGGAAGGTCATGTTCAAATGCGGGAGAGGGAATAACATGTAACTGTAAATTTGAATTAAAATCCAGTATCCTCACAAGAAAATCGGATTTAATCCACAGAGAAGCATACTCATCCCCAATTCTATTGCTATTAATTACATCTGGGGTCTACTTAATTACATATATAACGCAACAGTAACACCGGATATTCTGTTACAGTTTTAAATTGGGAGGTAGCGGACGGATAATCTTTAAATCCGCCTGTTATCTTTTGCAATGTCATGTTCAAATACGGGAAAGGGAAGAACTTGTAACCGAATCAAACGAAAATCCTGCATCCTCACTAAACAAGAAAATCCAATGTTGTCCACCTGAAAGACCACTTGTCCCCAATTTTATTGTTATTCATTGCCTTTGGGGTCTACTCAATTACATATGTAACATGGACCTATAATTTTTCGGCCATGGCCACCTGCGCCTTGCATCAGTCTTCCAAGAGCAGTCTGTGTGACATACGTTTATGTACGCAGAGGGTGGCCCAAGGATTATAAGTGCTTACTCAGCAGTGCGTAGCGTTGTATTGACTTTCTTGATGGGTGGCTGTTTCCATCTATCGGTGGACTGAATCGTAAGGGCCTGGTAACAGATGTCCTGTGTTGTCGCAGAGTCGTCTTACGATCTTAGAACTGAGGGCACCCCTTGGATAGTCGTGCGTGTATGTCCTGGAAACTTTAGCTGTCTTGTTATGACAAAGGCTATCTTACAGATCCTCGTCGGTTGTTGGCTCTGACACAGCCTGCTTGAAAATTCTACGGCATCAAAAATCGCACGACGACCTATGAAGAATGTGATCGCGTGCCGTAAGTTTGTTACTTTTTTTGATGTTGGTTACAGCTCTATGATGGAAATAGTACAATCAGGGCAGTACAATCTCGCCAATCAGTGGGAGTGACTGTTGAATGATGGGGTGTAAAGACATAATCAGTTCAGTTAGTTATGCATTACAGAAGCAAGAAACTGTCAGTCCAAAAATATCAATGAGAAGGACCTGTGATTTGTATCTTTGCTGTTTAAGATATAAGGCCATTCTAATTAGCTGGTTATTTTTCCTCGGTAGTTTCTTTATGTATTCAGGAGCCATCGTAAAGGCTTAAGCATCCTTTTATTGCAACATTCCACCCTCCAAGTAGTTGCTTAAAGGATATTCACGGAGTTGCAGCCTTCTTAGCGTTGCAGTGCGGCATTCTTATTTTTTTACGAGCGAGTTTCTTTGTATACATGTTGTATAAGATTCCCAATATAACGTTATTGGGAAATGTTTATTGTGGATTTGACATTTTGTTGTTATGTATTCAATTATATATTGTTTTTGTGAGGTTCAATCCTTGACTCCAACTGGTATATAGATACGCATACTGTAGATACCACTGCTAACTGTACCATTTATGATGAAGCACGTCACATTCTAGCCACGCCGAAACCGCGCAAGTTATTTTGCACGTACCCTTTAATGTTGGGCGTGATTGGTGGGGCTCTGAGGGAGGTTTTGGGTTTACATGTAGCAGCTCTGTGATTAATATGATTTTATTCATTTCACGCAAATTAGCACAGT
Source organism: Branchiostoma belcheri (assembly GCF_001625305.1). NCBI lineage: Eukaryota > Metazoa > Chordata > Leptocardii > Amphioxiformes > Branchiostomatidae > Branchiostoma > Branchiostoma belcheri. The sequence continues at coordinate 313,322 of NW_017802480.1, read as the reverse complement.
ATTCAGACATGTATCTATCATGGAACTTGTAAATGCCATTCATAAATTCACAACGCGAAAATATGTAATATATTTATTTGTAGAGCAATCTGAAAACATGGCATTGTGATCACTCAACATATAGGGTACCATATTAATCATGGTATTTTGAAAGATAAAATCGCCAGGTGGTAAAAATTACCAATTTTTGTGTACCATATCAAAAATGGCCATTGTTGACAATATCAAACATTGTTGACAGTATCAAACATTGTCAACGTGTGCCAGTTGGGTTCGGATCCGGAGATAGAAGAGTGCATTCATTGTAACGTACAGTCGCAATACAGAGCATTGCCCCCTCTTCAATCGTTCCTATCAGGCAGACGATAGCTCTAGCTTACCGACAATTCCACCCAGACTTCACAAGGATGAGTGAACTATTAGCTCTATGTTTACCTACTAGTCTAACGTGTTGACATTAGCCACCAACAGCTATGCAGACAAAGTCTACGTCTTACTCTATTAATCATATCTGATACGTTAGGGGTTACAGAGCGTTGATGTGCCTTAGCTTTGGACGCAAATCATTTCAAGAACCCCTCAAAGCATGGTTGGAATCCATCAGTTGATTGACCACATGCAGGGTTGGAGTATATTTGGATTTGCTCTCTGAAACTTCTTGCCTGGTCATTTAGGGCCAAGGAACAGTAAGCGATGGAGAGTTGCCAAGATTATGAGGATATGGTGTGATGATTTAACGACTTCAAAGGAAACAGAGTCTTATCAGTGAGACAGATATTTACGTTCAGGCAGGGGCTTTTGCCAGTACACTGCCAATGCTGTCTACACGGGACCTCATTAATTTCCCGTAACGTCGTCCGGTGCACGTAAGTAATAGGTTTTACAGAAGCTAGTTAGAAGGCAGCAGTATTCTATATATGTATGTATTTTGTTTTACAGGTCATAATGCTTATGATAGTGCTGAAAATGTATTGTAGTGTTCAATAGCCATTGTGTTATATATGCCCACTTAGGTCTTGGACGTCAAGTATCCATATGGTTATTTTCCAATGTTTATTACATGGTATAAATCCAAGGCTATAAATGGATTGTTCTGGCTCATCAACTGTTGAGTATTTGACGCAACCAAAAAGGAAATACTATGCTGAGGAAAAGTGCATTGATTTTGTCTACTAATCTTCATGAACTCACACGTTATAGATGATGCTGGATTCACGGCGGATATATGCAATGACTTGAGTACTGCTCAGAAATTTACCGATCTTTCATGCATTCCAAAAGAAAGATCAGGCTATCCTATTTGCTGTCGTGTAGTTTACTAGTGCCGGGTAGGTTTACTGCCAAATTCATCGTATACTCAAGGGTAATATTTTCTACTTATCCTTTTACTTTAAATACTTTCAGCTATTATGCCCAGAACCATCAAGCCCCGTCAGGGGTACTGAAAACCTACACGAGAGCCTCACAAGTGTCGCCCCTTCCCTTCCTGTTCTCAGCTGTTAGCCCTGCAGCCAAAACAACATGAGGCTGGCCACCGGTCTACTCCTGTTCGGCGCCGTGTTCTGGTCCAAGGGGTAAGTTATGTTATACATGTATGCATACCAACAATAATACTACTCTTATTGGAGCTGGCAATGTGAGGAAAACCTGTTTAGATTCGCGGGCGTATCACACTTAAGCACTCTGCGAATTTTACATTGACGATCATTTCAAACAAGTCTGGCTATAGGGTAGACAGAAGAGCCAGGACGTCCTTTCTTGGGGCGGATATCGTGTTGCAGGTTCTATTTCTGATGACCTCTGCTGTAACCTTTCCCAGTGGTGTACCCTTGTCGGTTGTTCTTTAACACCCCCTTTTACTAAGATGGATACGATCACTGAATAACCAAACATTTGCCAGATCGCTCAACGAATTTCGTAGAGAAAGAATGATCTTTGACGATTTTAGACTTTGTTGTCTTTTAATTTTACGTTCATATATTGCACGATATACCAATTATAAAACCAAGGGTTACACAAGTCCAATTCAGGTCGCTCAATGGTTGCTCAGACATTGCCGTCAAGTGGAAAGGGGGACTATGAACCACTGGATATCTGGCCGTCTCTTGGGATATTGAATTTCTTACACAGCTGCTTTTATGCCCCCTCAGGGATGGCAGGTTTAGGTATAACCTTGAAAGAGCTAGGAGGGTGATGATGTGGACGATCGTTATCACATGGCAGGGCGAGCTTCTGGTTAATTACATGACTTGAACTTGGACAGTAGGGCAAAGTGACGAATGACGCTCACATAATAAATTTACGTATGGCCCTGTACGTAGTGCAGCTATATAATACAATAAATGTCAACCTTTGCTTTGAAAAGTATCTCGGGTCGAACATGGCTGAGCAATGTGGCAGTTGCCGCGAGATTTGGAATGTGAGAGTCATGTATGCAGAATGTTAACCCAGACCGTGGCGCATGTTTGCAACATTTGCTGCAGGGATAAGTACGTCGTAGTTGTCTAGCACACAATGCTCAATGTTGAGAACCATGCTTGTCAAAACGGAAATTCTCTGCACTACACGCGTACAGTAGCTTGCTACATCCTGTTGGTAACTTCCGATGTCTATGCCATGAAGTCGGTCGGTCATCGCACTTTATACGAGCAGAAACAAGAAGTACGCTAATAATGCCATGTTCCAGTCTGTAACATACACTAGAGGGCTTGATGAGTTTTATTGGCATTATGACCAGTTTCGGAAGATAAAGAAATGCTAAGGATATAATTTTAAACTACAAGGATATGATAAATAGGTTGATAGATAAACCACTACCAATTGTGTATTTTTTATTTGGGAGTTAAATATGTTCACCTTTTCTTTGCATCCTCCAAGATTGACATGATGTACAATAAATTTCCACGTCTCCACTGTAGCACGAAATTGCCCCGTGCCCTCTATGTCAGTTTTATAATACATTGCCCATTATACAACGCATGGTATGCAAACCCAAGGTCACTATTCTATTTTTCGCCAGGCGTAACCTCCACCGTAATAATTTGACCACTTGTCATCATCTGCTGATAATTATCATTGTGAGTTAACCGTAATCCAGATATCCTTTGGTAGAGCCAGTCATTTCTTACTGCCAAAACTGTCAGCATAAGGAATTTCCATTAGGGCTTTGATGCTATGGTTACCGTGGTAGGTATTACATTGGTATTGCACGAGTAAAACTTTTACAATACCGATGTTTGTCTGTACATCGTAGCGGGTTGTCATCTGTCATTTTCATCATTGATGATGATGAGCGTTTTTCTAATATCATTTTATGACATAAAATACCTGATGAAGTCTTTTTTTAGACGCCCCCTTGTAGTGTGTTGCGTACACATCTAAATATGGCTTTGAACTCAACCATGTCCATGAACTCAATGCGGTCTTACCACGTGAAGCAATGTCCCTGTTTGTAGGACGCCGATCCCAGACATTAGCTTCTGTCTATATATTATCTACATCGTGGCAGCTTGCCATTTCTACCCAGGGGTACGTAACCTCTCACTGTCAGGGGCTGATTGGGCCTCTTCCCAAAGAGGCTTGTGGCCATACACGAGAGAACTATTCTTAAAAATTCCAATAGGAGTTCATGGGTCTTGGCCATTGTGAAAAGCAATCCAATTTTGTCTGTCACTATGGAAACCGACCATCACAACACCATGGTAACAGACCCGTTCGCAGTCTGGCAATAATTGGTTCCTGTTAGCACATATGCATATATCAACAGCATTAAGGTGTTCGTTCCCAATTCTTCAATGATACATTCAACTCGCTATACGTTAAATAACCGTGGCATAAACCTGTACAGTCTGCATGAATCATCTATATTTCCATTTCTTGTCCAGGTCAGTGTTTTAATTGTATATGATCAAAAGTATGATGATATGTGTTACAGCGCACTGTCTGTTTTTAGTATTCGACAGAGAACGACACTTGTACCCGATACCTCACCAAGAGGTGTAAATATCAATACGTAACCAAAAGCAGCATAATGCTTATTGACCAAATCGATAGGCATTATTTCCTGCTGGAAAATTGAATTTGACCCACGCGATCTGATCTTTCTCTAGGCGCAACCTCTTTGTCAGTAAAGTCTCTGGCTAACAGTCTTTGGGCTGGTTTCCAAAATGGTTAGAAATAAAAATTTTATAAATAGATGCAGTAAGCAACAAAAGGTCTGTTCAATAGTTGCCTACAGAGAATTCAGCTGGCACGGACGTCTTTGCGAATGCCAATCTGTATTCTAAATGCTTACTAATAGGCTAACAGTGACTTATTCTTTGGGCAGCTCTCCAGTTTGTTGGTAATAAAACTTCTGTGAACACTTATAACAAGCATGTTAACGATAAAAGTACTGTTGTAAATTTGACAAGATCTTTTAGCTGGCATGGTTGACATTTGTGAATACGAATCGGTATTCAAAATGCTGAGGCTGCAGTACTGTCTTTGGACTGGCTTCTAGTTAATTGGTAATAAAACTTCTCTGAACACTAAAAGTACCGTTGGATATTTGCCAAGACACTTCAGCTGGCATGGCCGTCTTTGTGAATGCGAATATATACGCTGAGACTCACCGTAATGTTTTTAGACTCCAGTTGGTTGGCAATATAAAACGTCTATATTATAACCATATGACAAGCAATAAATCTACACTCGCCAGCCTCCTTCACAAAAAGTATTTCAACCTCGTGGAATTGGCATCAATCGTGTGACACTGTTGACAGCTGGCCAAATACAGTTGACATCTGCTGCTGCTGTTGACCTCCATGACCAGCCTACATAACTCAACACTTTAGAGATGGGGAGAGGCGAATACAACGTTAGCACAGCACTTAAAACTCGCATATCAAAGTCAAACTGTAACATTGATTGTTACATACACCGTAGACGTTTCGATTTAGGATTTATCTATTCACTTAATTGTCTGTCTGATTTAAATGAAACCAAGATTCCTAAACTACATTTGTAGCAAGTAGCTACTAAAACATAACATCAATATAGAAGAGTATTTCTTGTCGCAGAGCATTCCAGTAATGCGGTCAAAGAGATGTTTTGGTTATGAATAATGTATTGTTGGTATTATACAACAGAGTTAGGTCCTCGAGATATTCTTATGTAAATAGTCCCTACTTTGAACTGGAGTAGATTATTTCAAAGGTATGCCATTTTGTAAAGTGTCATGATTCACCTCCAACATGAAAGGAAGGGTTGAATATAAATAGTGCTCAAAGGTTATGGTCCGTAAAGTGGTGTGATTTAACTGGCTACATACTTCTCGTTATTTTAGGAGTTATAAATATGCCATTGAGTTTACTAGACCTGTGCACTAACCATACAAAGCAGAAGTATCAAAGTTAACTTTGATATATGGCAGCCCATGGGTTCTTTATCAAATTGAAATTGGTGTGGTCCCTTATCTAGACACCGTATAATGCTATTTATATCCATAAAAACGAAAAGGCCATCCTGGTATTTGACGCGCAATGATGGCCATCTCTGTGAAGCAATCGCCCTTGAAATGAGTTTGGTTATTTAGGCTGATGGAGGATTGAACCGGTCAGCTATGTCTATGTGTTTGTGAATGTAGAGTATTGTATATTAATAAGGTTTTATGACCGATATTTTCAGAAAACAATTTGGTACACGAATGCAAATGGTTTTACAAAAATGCCATGTCACACAAAATAGGTTATCGTCAACTGGTTGGTTGCTTTTAACTTAACAGTGATGCAGCATCTATTTTTATCGCCATCTCTTTATTGCACAACTCATTAATTTCATCATTGATGTTTTAGTTTTTTAAGCTTAATCATATAAACAGCATGTAGAGAGATGTAATTTTTTCTTTATAGGACGTTCTGTCTGTCTGTTCTAAGCAGTATCGTATTAAACAACTGTTCCTTTATTTTCTCCATATTTCTGCAGCTTGTCTGTTGTTGTCGAAGATGTCGATGACCCTCCCTTCTTGCGTCAGCCGAGACAAGTTTCAGATGGTATGTTGTTTACACCCAACACTTGTATCATCCTGTGTAATCGTATTAGCAACCGATTTTACCGGAATTTTATATTGTACATTACGTTATATTTCTTACTGCCATTGTTTTCCCATTTCTTGTTCCAGGCGGCCCCGACAATACGACGGATTCGAACACAGGATTTGAAGCAGCTACTGCAAGGTATCAGGAGGATACTAGAGTTACATTGTCAAATGAAATATACACATGTTGGAACCCTATTGACAATTGTGCTGCAAGCGTGGCCTTTGGCCCAGATAGAAGTTATTGAGTCCTGTATCCGATGACCCAGTCTCGAAGGGAAGTATGGTAGACATGTGTAGCGCAGTTAAGTGATAAATGCGGTCCTGACAGGTACATGTAACACAGTGTTTATTATTAGGCACTAGATGCATCCAATGGTATATCATTGATAAGTCTTCATGTAATATCTCTTATGCAAACAATGTTCCCAGGAAATAAGCGTATTCCAATTGCTCATTTACATTATATCGGTTCCTTCGCTTACAGTTCATAGTTCTGAATCATAATAACGATTCGTCACACAGTATGTTTTGTATGTATGTTTGTTTTCAGTAACATAGGGACAACACCTGCGTCCATGGCACTGGTACTGCAGATGCTGGACAACTATGACCAAAGGCTGAGACCAGATTTCAGAGGTAGATTTTACTTGACGTTCGGGGTACGGAAGTATAGTTTTGGGTGGCTGAGTTTGTGTATCTGTCCAGACGTCTAAAATCTCCGGATCCAGTTTCTTTTTTTTTTTTCTGTGATGTTAGTAATAGTAATTAGCCTAGGTAAATGAATGAGCCATGATTATTCTCTGCCATATACTTGTAGCACGAGAATTAGACAACTTTTACATCTTGTATATTAATAGTTCAACTGTCAATTTTCGTAGACCTACAACCTGTTAGTATCAATAAACCTACAACCTGTTGATGTCTTCAATTTTCCCTCCGGCAGGTGGAGCTGTGACCGTGACTTTCCAGCTGTACATCCTCACTATGGGTTCTATATCGGAATCCTCTATGGTAGGTGGTTGCCTCTATGGAACATGATAGGAAATTTAATAGGAAAAATGATGGGAAATGATAAGTTATTATAAAGATAAAGAAGAACTGAACTCAAGCATATTTCAGAATGCACTCCTTGTAGTTGTATTGTGTCCAAAGGTTATCGCAACATTTTGATGGACGATATATTTAGGATATAATTCCACAGTACAAACGTTACTTGATTTAACAAGATTGCGTAGACCTGCAGCATATAGACGTTGTAAGTCTGAAATGTAGAAATTACATACATAACATTATAAACAAGTCTATTATAGTCGCTAATTCATATTAATACATGTAAACTTAAACGACTAATACGACGAAAATCCACACTCATGACCGTTCATTTACCTTAGGACTATGTGGTGACCGTGTTTCTGCGACAACAGTGGAACGATCCTCGCTTTGTGTACACCGGCTTCGATGGCAACCTCACTTTGTACGACACCGTCATTGGTAGGTATCTGTATTACGCAAATGTCAATTAAGGTGTCAACAATGGGTCAAAGTCGATATCGCTCCCCGCCGTCCTGGTTGAGAGAATGTTGATGCACCTTAATGTAGATGACCTCCTTCACACTTAATGCTGAGGTCACCAATATATAAAGTCAAATGACATCGCGATTGGGCCATGTAGCTTTAGATGACTGAGGGATTTCGTAGAAAATTCATGTGGGTCCGATGTAGTTGGAGACGAGGTTAGTTGTTCCATAATGTAATTTACCAACTTGTAGTAAGAGAGGTACATGTTAAAAGGATACTGATTTCTTTAACTGGAGAGTGTACTGTTTTTTTCATAGCCATAGCAGCCACCTTCTTATTCCAAGCTGTTAAAACTATTTCCAGACGGCGGTTTTATTATTGCGATGTTTTGCTGATGATGTTTGGCTTCCTGACGTCTTCTTCGTGAACGAGAAGGCTGCCGGATTCGCGTCATCGACAGGGACTAGCCGGATGATGAGAATCCACCCAAACGGCGACGTGCTGTACAGTACCAAGTACGTAAAACTATCCTCTACGTTTACCGAACACGCGTGTTTGAAGAACTGTTTTACCTCTGAGACGGAAGTACTGTTTTGGGTGGCGATGATGTATGCTATGTGTGTATGCTTGGGTTCCAAAGTGTGGCACCATCTGTCTTTACAGGAAGACTGCGTTACTTGCGTGTCCGATGAACTTCGCTCTCTACCCAATGGACAGCCAGGAGTGCTCTATAAAGATAGAAAGCTGTACGTATGGGATAACGGAATAGCAGGATAGTGGTTCAGCACATTCTGTTGTGTTTGGTGCATTTGTTGTGCTTTTACAGGGCCACATTTTTTGGGGGAAATCCTCTGGAAATGCATTATGTTGGGATTTATCACCATAAGCATTGTGATGATGACGATGGTTTCTTTGATAGTTGTATGGTTTTCTTTGCTATTTTTATTGAGTTGTAAGAAGACTTGTGATCGGTGCATCTTTATACATACTGAGTCACATGTCGGGCTATATGCATCGTAATGATGAGGATGGTTTCTTTGATAGTTGTTTGACTTTGTTTGCCCTTCTCTTAGAGTTAAAGAAGACACGCGCTTGTGTAAGGCTGATGCCCTTATTGCCACAATATGATTTGCAAAGGGAATCTTTGTGGTTGTCATAACACGTTGAGTTACCAGCATTGGCAGCTTGCTACTGCCTCTAATGTATTTGATGCACGCGTTATTGAAAAAAAAAAAGAGTATGAAAGCGCACGTTAAATGGCTTTGACAGTTCTTCTGTTGCATTGTTGCTTGCCTTGCAGTCAGCCACAGCACGAAAGACATAGTTCTAGAGTGGGCGGACCCGCCTATTATACTGGCTGACGACATTCAGCTGCCTGAATACAAGATCTTGAGCACGACGCCAGAGAGATGCGATGTGGTTCGTCGGATAGGTAGATATCGCGATCGTCTTTTTAAGCATCCAGAGCGATTGAGGGCAGCAAAACTCGTTTTTTAAAGTCAATTTTCTGGCCATTGTTTACGTAGTGAGTTGAATCCACCCCATCCCACATCATACCATGTGAGGCAAAACTTTGATGTCACTGGCGGAAAAAGGTTGCTTGTCGTAAGCTGGTTCTAGCTACACATTGGTAGTACGAATAGTGAAGTGTCTTGTTTTGGGGGCTGATTCAAACACTTTAAGTATGAAATGATGACTAAAATGTGCTCAGAGATGGAAGTAAATGACAAGTTTCCTTATCCAGAATTTTTTGTTTGAAATTGTTTTGCTGCCCTGAAATTGGCATTGGATGCCTTTAGCCTAAACCCTTCTTTCCCCATTCCATCCCACGTCATTGTGTTGTTGTCTCAATCCACCCGCTGTAGTTAGTCACACTACCATGGATATCAATCTGAAATGGAGCGAAGTGCCCATTGTTGTGAACGAGGCTATCCGCCTCCCAGAGTTCCAGATCACCGACGTAAATTCCACTAGGTGTGACGCTGTCAGAGAAGTAGGTAGGGCAGTTTTAATAACATTGACTGAGTTTTTCAATAGTTAACACTCAGTTTGATAGTCTTGTAGTGATAGAATAGTATCTTGTAGCTACGTTATTGAGATAATCCAATAGTCCTAGGTGTTTGAAATCTATTATGTCAGTTTTGTTAAACATTTATAACCCTCCTAGCTAGCCACATGATTGATAGAGGATTACCATAAATATTAATGCACGAAAAGTATTTAGCTGTAAATAATCCCCAGTTATCCATAAGGTATAAACGGACCGCAGAGTCAGCTAGGCAAGGTGGCCTTGAAAAAAAGATTGAGCACAACGTTACATGTCATAACCAGTTACTACTTGAAGTAGGGAAGCGTGTTGCTTTAAGAATAGGGGCTTAAAATTTTCAGCCAGCGGTCTTGAAATTGCACATATCCTGCTGCTATGTGAAGCTACTCGAACGGTGAGGGTAGCAGAAGCGAGGAATTTTTAATAAAGAACAAATTAAGGCTTCATGGAGTAAAGATATATTAGTCACTTTCTTTAATCCATTATTTTGTCCGTTTTGTCATGCATTTCTGTATTAACGGCCTTTTCTACCTACCCCTAGTCACGACGAGTATTACCATTGCCACCCATGCACGCAGTAGATTGTGTTTACTTTTAAGTTTGCCACCATCCACCGGCACAAGTGCAATACAAAAATGTTCTACGATGACATTTTCTTCCACAGGAACATTTTCCTGCCTGGAAGGACGGTTCAAGATGGTCCGCAGGATGGGCTACTACATCATACAGACATATATTCCCAGGTGAACATTCTTGAACACTTTATAATCACTCATAAATGATGTATCAGTACCAAGCTACATAAGGCCAACTGATTTCTTTTAACTATCCGAATTGACGTCAAGTTCGTACATTACTACAATCATTGCTTACTTGCTTAAGGCTGTCCGTCGTTGCCGACGATGACGTCACTTCTGTGTGTCCTTCTATGGCTGACAAGTCCTATTCTACAATCATTACAGTATAGTGAATGACAGTACTTAGAATGTATAAATCAAACTAACATATGAAGAAAAGTTGAAAGTATCCAACTCAACTGGTAGTAAGGATGCCTGACCAGCTAAAGATATAGTGCAAAAGTCGCCTTTGACTTTGAGTCTTCAATGCACTGCTGGTTGATGTGGTCAACACTCACCATGGCTCATTCTAGTTATTTGTTTTTTACAGTATCCTGATCGTGATCCTGTCTTGGCTGACATTCTGGATCAGTCCTGAGATCGCCCCAGCTCGTGTGGCGCTCGGCATCACCACTGTGCTGACATCAACAACCTTCACAGCCATCAACAGAAGTACTATGCCCAGGTAAAGCTAATGAAAAATACTTTTGGCTTTGTTTGTTTGTTTGTTTGTCTGTACTTTGAAGTAGCGTGTGTAGTCCAGTGGTTAGCGGCCCTGCGTCTTAACCAAGAGTTTGGGAGTTCGGAGTTCGAATCCCGGCTTTTGTCGCTCACCCTACATGCAGTCAACTGGAAGTACTGGACGGGGCGTTAAGCAGTGGTCTACTGTTTATTGCTTTTCGAAGAAAGCTAGGTGAATTCAATGAACCTGTACAATATGGAATTTATCACAAGGTTTCATAAGAATTGAAGCTAAATGTTTATTTTGTCCCAAGGTTTTCCTATGTGAGGGCAATCGACATCTGGTTGCTGGCATGTTCTTTCTTCATCTTTGCTGCTCTGGTCGAATTCGCTGCCGTTCACTTCCTCTTCAAACGGCACAAGAAGTTCGGCTTCTCCGGTAGGCTCAGGAGACTCCTCGGCTTGGAACACCCTCCGCCCGAGGGAACGGAGGAGGTGAGGAAATGGTTACAGTACTTTTAAAAGTATTCTATGCATTATGAAAAACTTTTCTCCAACTCAAAATTTGACTCACCAGAAATTTTTGACTGAATCACTCAGTCTTCCTCAACTATCTGACCCAAATGCTGTGGACACGTGATTTTTCCCACGTGTGACGTCAACAAAGGGTCAAAGGGTGTCTGAAGTCGATATCGTCCCCCGTCCCGGTTGAGCGATGGTTGAAGTGCCCTTCAGACAACCTTTGGCCCTTTGTTGACGTCACACGTGGGAAAAATCACGTGTCCACAGCATTTGGGTCAGATAGCTAAGGAAGACTGAGTAATTCAGTCGAAAATTTCTGGTGAGTCAAATTTTGAGTTGGAGAAAAGTTTAAGTTTTTCATAATGTAATTTACCAACTCAGATTAACTTTCATGCTATTTTATGCATTGTTGGGTATTTTAGGCATTGTTGTAAATCATTTTAGGCATTGTCGTAATGACCATTGCAGCACTGATGAATCTACTAAATATGCTGAGCTTAGACTAAACACGTAGTTAAATTGAGTCATCATCAGTTTCATGCGCTACTCCATGCTAATACATTTTTAGTTTACATTTTCAAGGACCATCGCTGAAAAAAAAACGAGGGCCATAGTGTAGTCCTGTGTATCTTGCTAACTCTTCAGCCAGCTGAACATGTTCATTCTCAGTTCCTTCTGCTGCCCACATCCATGACTTATTTACTTATCCTCTTCATCCCTCGTCATAAGGCCATGACTCTGTCCTGCCATATGGACCTGTCTTTGGCCACCTTCTTTACTCATCATCAGGATAATCCCATTGATAACAGGTCATCAGTCACAGACTAGGTCTTCTCCAAGTGGTTTAGGGTCTACCCCTTTTAACTTTCCCCAACAGGTCCCCAATTAAGGCTGTTTTCTGTTAGGTATTCATACGTCATCCGTTTTTCGTATACATGGCCTAGCCACGTTAGTCATCTGTTGGTGATTTCTGTGGATTGCCTTCTCTACAACCGGTTCTGTTATGTGTTCTGTGGAAACCCATGCCCCTTAGGTCGAACTAAAACCTTCAGCTTCCACCACATCGGAACGCTTACTGCTCGGAGGCGGACACACACAGGTAACCTCCGGCTGGCTGGCCTAACTCATCAAGTACTTCATGCGTCATATACAATTAAAACATCAAGCGGACTTAATGCCTGCGAAGCCCATATATAGGCAAGGCAGCAAGTATGCGCAGTCTAGTATAATCATCGAATGTTAAATAACATAATTGATAAATATCCCAACTTTGGTAGAGAGAGAGAGGGGGGAGAGAGAGAGATTATATGATTAACAGTTATATCAATATAAATGCATAGATATTAACTTGTAGTGTTGAAATGATGTTATGCTATATTATGAACCTGTATGCAATATGAATTTGGAGTCGTTCAAAGTTTGTAGGAATGTAGGAATATAAAGTTCAAACATTCTGTCATGGATTGTGTAATGTGTATCCCTTCCCTTTCTCTTATTATTTTAAGATACGACTTGAAAACGCCGAGCCCAAACCTGCTGAGGTCACTGGAGAAGAAGAGAAGCACCACCGCACTCTGGAAGAGCTGAAGGCCCTGTATCAGAAGCGTGCGCGCAGGATAGACCTGGCGGCAAGGATTGTCTTCCCGTCGGTCTTCTGCATCTTCAACCTTTGCTACTGGGGCGTCTTTCTTCCACAATATGAAGGGTGATGTAACGGGACCGTTGCATCCAGAACCGTGCTTTATCCAGAATCATGCTCTGGCGCTGTTCTGGATAGTCTATGTTTCATCCAGAACCGCGGTCTATCGAAAACCGAGCTCAGGCGCGGTTCTGGATAGTACATAGTATATATTACATAACCAGAACCACATCTGATTCTAAAACTAACCCGTTCAGAACTAGATTGACATGATGGTTCTGGTTACGAAATGGACATCCCGAGACGTACTTCATATGATTAAATGCACTGCTTTTAATTCACGTTATTGTAGAGGATGCGATGGATCGGTTGGTTGAATAGAATCGATTATGTACATAAATTGAACTGTAACTATGGTTTAAACTATGCAAGAAAGTGCGGATCTTTTCAGATTCAATGAACATGAGGAAGATGCCGGATCGGGTGATTTGTAAATAGAGTAGACAGGAATGGACCAATGGCTGGGGCAAGCGCCATCATTAAACATAGTTAAGATTGACGGCTGCCCAAGTCAGACATATTGAGTAGATGACAACAGTATAAACATGTTAACAAATGGTGCCATTGACCATTGACCATTGCTATAACCACTGTGTGGATTGATTTTTGCTATATGTAAACATGTCGGATTGTTGTTGATGCACGGATTTTGTCTCCTATATCATTTTTACGAAGGTAATCACACCAATAACCTTGTAACTACATGTACTAGGTTGGTTATTGATATTGCCACGTGATATTGTGGATCAAATAAGTTCCCTCGCGTGATGGTATGAGATGTGTAGGTGAAGGTATACGGATGGTAACGAAACGTTGTGTATACTGCAAGTATAAGACATATGTAAAGGGATTGTATGATGTTGATGTATGATATTGTATGATGATGAAACGGAACGCGTTTTTGCCCGTTTTCTGTATCAGATTCTGTTCCAAGTCAGTATGAATGGATGGTTGCTTCAACAACTGATGTGTTTTACAACTATAAGAAAATTGGATCAACCGTTGAGTCCATTTTTCTTGAAGCACGTACAGTTCATCAAGTGTTCCATAAATTGCAATTTACCATCTGAGATGAACTTCCATGCCAGTATGAAGCATGGGTGTCTTCAAAGAATACCAATGACTATCACAAAATGACTTGGCGGGCGGCCATGATTACCACATCAGCCGCAAATATGTCAGAGATTGCCATCGCAAAGTAACTTTACGATCTCTTAAGCCAATTTCAAGGACGGTAAGTGCTTCCATATTACCCGTACAGCCGGGATAGAGTGCCTTGGCATTAGGTCTGGCCGCACGAGTTGTATGTCATACATGATGAAATAGAGGAAGACCATGGCCTCCTTATTAAGTTCTGCAAATAGAACTTTTTGAGGGCTTTATAATGCAATTTTGCGTATGTTATATCGCCTCTATTTGTATTCTATTCTTGTGAGGGAGTACAAATAGAAGCGTTATACCAATAACTCGCATCATGAAATTCCAGGTTAGGACATCACACGGAAGGCCAGAGCAACGTGTCGTCAATAAGCTACAGTAAGTCAAAAGTAGGTTGATTGTCGTTCCAAACATGGGGAACTATAGTTATAGGACAGAACCATTAACGTTACTTTATCTGTGTACCCAACCCGGCCTCCAGTTCCTAGACTCAGAATAACAACCGTTTCATCTTAATTCCTGACATCTTATTAAATAGGCCATAGTAACGCCTAGATAATTGCTATTTGAAAACCTCTTTGAAGAGCTATGATCTAGAATTCGGAGTCTCATACTTTAAAAGAATTGTAAATCGTGCTATTAAGCGGTGTTTCGCTTCTTACCATATTTGAAATGTACAGACGCCCACCGTGACCCTATTCCTTCACAGCGCTAGCGATAAGCAGCATCTGACACACATTATAGGATCAGAAAGATACACGGTAGCTTAGGACCAAATCGATTTTGTATTAGATCTGAGGTGCGAAAAATGTCACCCACAGCGGTTTTAAATGACCATTCGTGATCGATGTGTTTCTAATCATCTTATCTGGGTCATTTTTCTATGTCATCTACGTGGTGGTGGCCATGGCAAGGCTCTTAACTGATATAATCATATTGTCTCATTCTAGGACGGAGATGCATTTATCCGTGGGCAATTATGAAATTAGGTCACACTAACCATTTGAATGTCCTCAAGAAAAAGCATTCATTCTTAATATTTGTCTCTAGCTCTGTCAAGGATAGCATACATTGCATAAATATCCCTCAGATGATACGGCATGATATAAATACTTATACGGACTCCAACTTCATCAATAGTCATATTCCTCATCCACCGCTATGTACTTTCAGAGGATGATGAAAAGGCATTTAATCGATTGGTCTAGAGATGGTCTCATGTGTCCTCGACTCCGTTTACTATACTTTTTACTCCCCACCCGGGGCGAATTACTAAGCGTGACTGGCAACGGTGTGTGGATATTTAGAGCACCATTGTAAGCAGAGACATATTTTACTACCACGTTCATGTTTATGTTTTATTGTTATGAAGGAAATACTACCTTACCGATGTTAAAATGGTTGTTCGTGTACCGTCTCTACCAAATTATTTTCCAAAATATTATCGCAATAAAAGGAAGTCATGCTGCAGTAGCAAGGAAAGCAATGAAAGATTCCAACATCTAATCATTTCGGTGATAGGTCAAGACCTAACCACAAGCCGAATTTCATGACAACCCATCGATATCTTACGTTAAAAACGCTATCAGACCTAAACTTCACAGCAAAGGCAATAAGTGTAAGTAGAAAATCAACGCTAAGGAAAGGTTTTCATATTCGAACACATTATGATAATCAGCCTGACCACTTATATGATTAGAAAAGCAATACTCGACCTTGATGTCAGTTATCTTAATTTTAACTATTAGGGTCAGCGAAGCCAGGCCAAAACGTATTAAGGTAACTGCCAATGAATATTGATATTTTCAATTAAATCTGCGAGAGAGATTTATTGAAACTGTAGCTGTGTGGAGTGCGCTATCTCCCATGACAGGATGATAAAAGTTAATGTA
The DNA here is from genome assembly GCF_001625305.1 of Branchiostoma belcheri. Taxonomy (NCBI): domain Eukaryota; kingdom Metazoa; phylum Chordata; class Leptocardii; order Amphioxiformes; family Branchiostomatidae; genus Branchiostoma; species Branchiostoma belcheri. The sequence goes on along the minus strand of NW_017802480.1, from coordinate 297,109 downwards.
CCATGAAGTGGTTGAGTTGTAATATTTCAGGGTAGGACTAATTGACATTCTGGCATTCATGTCGGGCCTAAGCGTTAAATAAACTTGATTTCCATATGGAATTTCTGAAAGGACGCTTAACAATCTGGTATTGGGTTTTTATATCCAATACTCGATGCTCCATCTGTCTCTACCATGCATTTTATGAGATTTTATTACCTAAAACGTATGGATATTGAAAAACATCAATATTTATTATCAAGAAATGCAATACACTCTAATCATCTCCGTCTAGTTGCCTTGACTTGACGTATCAAGTGACATTGCTGATAAATTGTTACAATTTTCATTATCATACCATCTAATGTACATTCAAAAGCTTACCTTAGATATGCACATATTAACCGCACATCAGCCACCCAAAACAATACTTCCTTACCCAATGTAATGCCATTTTAGGTAGCAGGAACAGTAACAAGCGTCATTGAATCTGTAGCCAGCCGACTGTAACATATATCTTTAACGTTATCACCAAATCCACCCGTCATCTTCGTACGTAAAGCCCTGAATTTCCCGGGACGGCACACTTTATGGTCGTATTTCAAACGACAAATGGTTTATCCCCGTAAACATTCCTTTATATGTCCCAATCTTTTAACATATGAATGCAGTAACGTAGTCACGGCCACCTGAGCAAGGGACACCCTCATGGAGTATATAATGGTTAGTCCCTAAGTAATCAGCACCCTTCTCCTGAGCGATGACTGGTTCATCCCTCATACATGTCTTAAATGTCTGTCTGACGGAGGGCGGAGCTTGCTGTGTGGAGTAGATATAAAATTCCTCGCGGTTGTTTTAACCCAGTCGTGCTGCCCGAGCTAGCCGCATCGGGAGGCTGCGAGGCCAGGAGTGGGAATTCCTACCAACCAACCATGGACAGTCTGGGCCTCATGTGGGGTGTTCTGCTTGTATCAGTTCTGCTGAGCGGACGGTACGTGTCCCTATACCACATTCTGCGTGTTGTAATGGGCGTGTGTGAATGTGGATAACTAGTGGCAGTGCTGAAGGATTCTGACACGTATGGGTAGAATGTGGTGTCATCCTTCAACACTAGGCCATGGGCAATGAATTATTATGTTTCTGGTATCACACTCTACCTCCGATCCAAAACTGGTGGTTAATGTTTCAAAAGCTATTTTTGTTTGCATCGAATGTTGCTAGACCTGTGAAAAAATTATTGGTAGGCAAATCACTCACTAAATTAATACCTGCTTTTTGCCTACCACTATCTAGATGTGACGTCATGGGTCGATAGTATAATTTTGAAGACTTCATGGTTTATCAGTTATTGGGAAGCTGTTACCATAGAGATAAGATATAATCTATTGACCGGCTGTTATGATTTTGCCACCGAAAGATTTGCGCTTGAAGATTAGGTACGATATGCATAACCTGCACAGCAATCTTTACCAAGAGTTAAACCTATTTGTGAAATCGTCGAAACCAGTAATCTCAGCTCCACGTTGCCAAAGAATGGAGAAAAATGCCAGGTATTGCACACCAGTATATGAATGGCCTTTCAGATTAATTTGCAAGTCTAAATGTCATATCGTACTAACCCTAAGTAAGATTAGACACAGTTAAGTGACCACGGGGAGAAACCAACTTTAATACTGACATGCAAATTGCGTATTAGCATGTCAGCATGTCTGGAATTCAGAGGTTAAAGCTACTACTCACTGTAGCGCTAAGCTGCGAAGAGGATATAAAATATAAAACCCGTTCACCGTTAATATCGGCGGCAACGTTTCTTTTTATGACCAACGCATACAAACATGTTGTTGGATATATATACATATATATATATATGTATATATATCATCCAATAATAGCACAAACGGCTATATGAACAGATATCGTATTGTCGAAATCTTATAATGCTCTATACTCTACTTGTGCTGTATAGAGCTGCTATATGAGAGCTTATTAGCTGGAACGACATTCAGAGATTAAAACGCGCATCATATAACGTATGGATCACTGCGTGTCATATATTATTGGGGTTTTCCCTACATGCACATATCGACAGAGCACGTACAGTCGTATATCTATGCCATCAAAGGGACACGCTGTCGTTAATGACAATCAACACCTCAAATACCACACGAAAAGGATAAAAGATAATTTCTTCCTCTAGTAATACGAGAATGCTCTTACTTCCAGAGCATTTTCAAAAATTTGAAACGTTGGCCATGTTTATCTTTCTTGTTTAGAAGCAAACACAACCAAGCAAATACACCAGATAAATACAGCATGGCACCTACAGAAGAGCATTCCAAACTTTAAAAAAGGAAAAATTTTACAGGCACGTTGCCCTTCCCTCATTGATCTAACCTCTACTTAGTAATTGAAGTTCGGTGTGATCAGCCAAAACTGATACCGACATGATGTGAACAAGCATTGTCATTATGTCATAGCCACGTTATGCTGAGGTCATATTTCCAAACCGGGGCCCGACCGGGTAGTCTTACGTAACAAAAAGTATGATATAAGATTCAACAAAGCACAAGTTTATCAATTTACGTATATCATTGATATAAATTGTTGATTTTTCGTTCATCGAAACAGCCCGGCCGGGCCCCGCTTTGGAAATGTGACCTCAGCATTACCTTCATCTGCATTTTGTTTCTTTCACAACTAGCAGCCATATGTAGTAGAAGCCAGAATATCTAAAGCAGCCATATTTTAAGCTTATAGATACGTCTATTTACAAACTGACCCATGACAAACAGTTACCCAGGACTGGGACCATAATCAGGCCAAATGACACTGAAGCGGCTTTGCACTTGTGTGCTCCTGTCAGTGGGGTCATGGTCTCCTGCTAGTACCAAATTGGGAGGACTTAGAGGTGACATTGATTCAAATCACTGCCAAAACAGTGATTGAGTGGTGTTATATATAGTATTTCGAGTGTTTTTGTGATTAAATAGATGTAAAAACTAGATCACGTCCTCATACCTTCGCCAAATGAGTGTTTACCTTTAGGACTGACGATTTATAAATGCTCTCGTTTGTTGATTATGCAAATACGATCATTTGCAGAAGTTATGCCTGTGTGGATCATATTCTACGCACAAATAACAGGGGCTTTCAAGTAGCGTGACTTACCACATTTGTGAAAGGCTTGACATAACAGACGACTATCACCTTTCCAACATGTCAAGGCCTAGAGACCAGATTTTAACCACTCACACCGGGAGGAATCTTACACTTTCGATAAGTGTGGTACGTGTTTTCCGACATTGTATCACTCAGGAGAGGGCTATCCTCCCATGTCGATTGTTTTGCAGTTAATTCTGACTACTGGGATGAAAGCTTCATTTTTAGATTTAATAAAGTGCAACAGATGACCCCATTCCACCAGGGCATGGAGCGTGAATTCAATCTGACTAAAGGTCAAAGGGCAATCCTCATTGCATACCATGTCGAGTTTGGTTTACAACATTGTCGCCACTTTGATCCATTGTGGATTACCGCTGGTACACCAGTGAACGGTTCCTCACATTAGACCTGATTTCATTACCACAAGGATCCTCTGGGGACCCTAAACTGATGTAATGTGCGAAAAAAATAGCTTCGTTACGATGTGGTCAGACTCAAAGAAAGCATGGTATACCAAGCAACAAATTCGTCCCTCTTGTTCCTTTGCGTCTTCTTCAACGTAGTATGACTTTGTGTTGCAAGCAAGTGGTAAGTCGAGCCCTGATGCTATTCATCTGGTATCTTCTTTTTCCTTCGACATCTGAAAACATCTCAAGTACCTAGAGAAGCAAGCAGTATGGTCACAAACGTTTTGGCAACGAACGAAAATTGATGGGCGCGTAGATGCCACACAATCGAGCCAGGGTGGGAATAATGTTGGCATCACACATGTCGAACACAGAATACAGTTATTCGACATCCAAAACTAGGTCACTGTTAGATGTGTCGTTGTGTTAACGACCATTGTCGTCTGGTTTGTCACATTGTCGCCACTTTGGTCCACTGTGGATTTCTCTGCGAGCAAGGTTCCTTTCATGATACAATTAATGTTCATGCCACTAAGGGCAATCCTTTGACATTCAAGGAGTAGGACACCACTTTATTTATCATCGTTAGGGTGGCATCCAACAACTACTGTTCCTTTCAGATGTGTGCTCTGTTTGTTTTATGTTTTAAGTTTTATTTTGTGACACAGAAATAACATTAGGGCTAAATTACAGTTGCTTTATCCTCCGAACTCAAATTATATCCTTCACTCGTTATCAGTAGCTAGGCAGTAGCCATTGTCTTGCATTGGCCGTCCACAATGCTTCATATGTTACAGTCTACGATGTGTTTACAGTCTTTTTTCGTAAGATGTATGAGGTGATCTTGAGGCAAACTCCTACACTTAACCTACATCTGGATCCCGTAATCACCATTTGACATCCAGTGTAATGTAACTAGGTTCGTTACCTGGGAGTAGTTTCTACAGAACCTTACAAATCATCCACACTGATGAGTCTGCAGGGCAATGTGAATACATGAAGCGGAGCAGGAAGGCAAAAGAAAGTAATGCTGTGCTTCCAGTTTAAGTCCCAAAAAAACTAGGGTCGGTAGGTATGGATTCTCTTTTCTTTTTTGTTAGATTTAGGCTAAAGTGACCCAACAAAATGATACAGTTTAGCAATGTAAAGCTGAAATGCATCAGAATCAGGACCCGTCCTTCTGTTTGCATATGGGAAATGACTTCACTCGATTTCCCCCCTGCAAAACCTTGAAATACCGTTTGAAAGGATCTGATATTCAGGTCGGAAATTATTCTTTTATTCGCATCCTCATATGAGTTTTGGGGTGCCCAGAGGATGTCATCTATATACTAGTAATCAAATCAGTATAGTCTCATGGATACTTGCCAATGGTCGACTGAAGAAAAGGCTAGGGTCGGCATTTTTGTTTCGCCACGGTCGGAAACCGGAAACACAACATTTATTCTAGGCTAGGCGTAATCACCTTTGTCGTCTGCAAGCTACATTTAATGCAGGTTATCTGAACAATCTGTTAAGTGCATTCCCAGTAAGGAAATGGCCGAAAGTACGGTTATCTTGGAGTGGAGTTGCCTCCAGGTGGATTCTGAAGATTGTGGCAGTGGCTAAAAATCAATTCTAGCTTTACCCCTCCAAGGTACTACTGGAGACAATCAATTGATGATCTACTGATAGCAAGAAAGCAGTGAATTAAGAAACCACACTTTGGGGCCACCCAGGTCACATTTTCAATGTGTTTTTTGAAGTCATGTGTGGCCACAAAATAATTGAAGTAGTATATTTTAGGACCTCTAGTCAGTCGATTTTATTGCTGAATGACTGGAGGTCAGAAAGTCATTAGACACAGAAAATGGGATGAAGTTTCCCGGAAGTTCGAAACCTCCAATTTCTTGTCTTATCCTGCAAAGATACATATTTGCGAAACTGCCTGGCTCCCATGAACAATGTATCACCAGATCAAAGCTCAATTACGTTGACAGATTAAGTGTAGAATCTGATCCGTTACTTGAAGAAGTCCTGGCTATAAAAGGAAACCTATCAAAACTTAAAACCCCTGCCATATGCCCCCTGTAATTGCACACCCTGTGATTTTGGACGATCCGTCACCTCTTGTAGTGGTCCTTGCTGAATACGAAAAGACCAAGGAAAGTTCAATCACGTATGATGCTCCCGCAGTGTTGGCTACTGTCCAGCTTCTAACTCACAAATCTAGTCCGGGTAGAACCAGATTCTGTGGAGTCACGCTCGGCTGCAATAAATTACGTGAGTGCCTGCAGTGGTTACTTAGCTTGGTGGGCTCTCTTCGGGGTTGCAGGAGTTTTTTGCCACTTTCGCGGTGGAATGAATGAATGAATGAATAATTGAATGAATGAATGAATGAATGAATGAATGAATGAATGAATGAATGAGACTTTATTTCCGTGTCGTGCGCTATCCCGCGCCCAGCCCGTGTGGGCTTATACGACACCGATTCAATAAATTATACATAAACAAAAGACGATCAAAGGTACAGATAACAGAATCCAAACAAAATATGAACACAAATAAAGGTAGGCTATATACAATAATGGTAAACAAATAGGTGAACTCAAAACAGATCGTAAATGCAAATAAACGAATCTGTACATAATGAACCAAGAGTTCACAAAATAAATACAAGTACATAAGGTAAATCAAACATAACTAGAAAGGCCAATATTTGCTTTGGAGCAAATACAGCGATGGGTTCACCACATTTTACGACATGGCAGGGAAAGAATGAGAAACACAAGGGAAAACAATGATTTACATTGATATAACTATAATATGAAGTAAAATACAACTAAAACAACAGTTGGATAGCTATTCCCTACTTTATTGGTTAGGATTTTTAATTGCATAATGCAAACTGTTGATTTTCAAAATAAAAAAAAAACGTCCATGCCCGGCATTCCAATGCTGGAGCAGGAAAGCTTGAAATACCTACCAAAACACTTGAATACAGACATACTGTCAGTATGGAAATGCTTCTGTGCAGGTGTTAATCAAGTTAAATCCCAACAGCCAATCAGCAAGAAGTATAGAGGAAAGCTGCATGCCTATTGGTTGATGCCCAGCATTCCATTGTGATGACTCATGCCCAAACGTGGTAAACAAGGCACACTAACACAGTAATACATTAGCTATAACACAGCCAAAAAACTCAAATAAAACCATTCTAAAAGCCTGTATCACAATAATTTAAAAAACGCCTAGGGGTATTTGCCCACTGTACCTCCATACCAAATTTCAGGACCTTGGGCCCTAAAATGAAGAAGCTGAATCCATTTAAAAAAATGGCAGGAGAAGAAGAAGAAGAAGAAGGAGAAGGAGAAGGAGAAGGAGAAGAAACATCAGAAAAAGCAATATGGTTTCACCACACCACTTCGTGGTGTGTGTGGTGAACCCATAATAAGAGAAGTATCAGCCCTCCAAGATATCCAGTCTATCGTGGATTGTACCGAAAGTCATCGGGGCTGTAAGACAACAAAATGATTAAGACTTATTTCACTTCTGCATAGCTATGATAATGATGCAAGGTGGTGAAGCTTAAGCATAGGTGTAATATCATTTTTGGGGGAGGGGGGATAAAATTATACTGGAGTGGTGGTAAATTTGAATGTTGAGGGCGATAGTAGCATTTTACCACCAGTTCAAAATGGTACGATGGTCTTGCTTTGAATAGTAATTGGAGGTACTGAAAATAGAGCACAGTTGTGACCTGGATTGTCCTCAGCGCTAAGGTTGCTGAGATTGCACTATTTTCCATGAAATATAATCAGATGCTTTGCCAACCTCAAACACAATAAATTGGGTAGAAAGCACACATGAGATGAACATAGGCAGGTGAATACGATGATTATAGTCTAGTCATTGTAAAATGGGTTTTGAATGGATTCTAAGCAGCATCTATTGATCATCTTGGGACTTAGTGGTCATCATTTAAAGCTATACTGTTTTATTATGTATGACATGATGAAGATGAATCATGATGAACTGTCAACATGGAGTCTTTGAAATGGGATTCCATGCAGTTCGTTTACCCAAGCACCGTGTTGGGACTGCTATTCATGCATAAGTAAGACACCTAGCTACAGATGGAAGCAACATTTTTTTCGTTCCGTCATGGAGCAATTTAGGAAAATCCTCCTTCAAAATAATATATAGAAATATGAAAATAGCATTTAGGTGCTTCAACTAATAACATGTTAAGATGTGATGTTAGAGCCCTGTTAAATACGTTGTACGATTGTCGTACGATCGTTGTACGATCTCAAAAATTGAGGACAACATTAGAATACTCTTGCATGTGTCCTGCAAAATTCAAATGTCTTTATACGATAAAGACTGTCTTAGATATCCTTGATAGTGGCTCGTTCTATCACACCCTGCCTATAACATGAACATCTTGAAACGACTGTGACCCCGCCTGTAAGGTAAGAAGCTTCAAGGAACATCTACTGATTAACATTCCTGTAACGTCTTGACATATCTCTGAACCCTTTCAACATAAATCCTCGCCGGCGTTCCCATTACTCACATCTGAGTCCAATTATAGCGCTGAATAGCGGCTGGGTGTGAAGATAATTGCATTGGAGCGGTTTATAGCACGCAATATACCCTACTGGGACAGGCTGGGCTGTAACGTTTGCTGGAAATGATGAGTCCTCCGAAAGGTATAAAAGTTTGTGTGCTGGCACTTGAGATAGATAACCCATGGAATCAATCTTTAGTATAAGAGTAGTTTTGATGCCAAGTCGTAAGATGAGATTGAACTTAATGTGACTAATCATTGATGCATCACAGGGTGAAATTAATGTATTTGGGTGGTGTCAATACTTTGAAGAGCAGGAAGAAAGACATGATTGATTTTAGACCAGATAAGAGGTGTTATAAATACTTGATATTTTTTAGATAAAATGTCTGCGTTTTTTAATTTGCTTCCCTGACTCACTGGTGGCCATGTGAAGGGCATCGCGTATCTGACATATTCATCTATTTAGTCCTGTGTATTGAGCTAAAGCAGTGGTTTTCATCTAATTTTCCCCATTTTTATGTGCTGAAATAGCGTTAGAATCGCCAATCTGCAATCTTGCGGCGCCACAGATGTGAATAAGGGTAGTAATTTCCATGCATAATTTAGGAATTAGGAGACGTCGTTCAGGTCAAGGGTAATCTTGCAAACAAAACTACTGCCCTGATATTACACTCTATTGCACTTCCCAACATATAACAGGTTATTAGTTTAGTAGGTCACGTTATCCTGGCCATTTGTGTCTTCAAACAATTATGTTGTAAACTTTGATGGCCTTGGTAGCTTTAATGGACCCTTTTAAGACACAAAATAACAAGTTGTAGACAGTTTGCTCATAAAACTGTCCCAAAAGGGGACTTCTGTGCTAAATAATTCAAGTTCCTTCGTTAGAAGCCATGTGGTTGATATATCCTACGTATGATGCACCAGAAAGGTTCGAAGTCTTTTTGAAAATGTTGACTGTTTAAGAAATTCAAGAACAAACTAAAATCATCATTCTATCTATAGAAGTATCAAACAGAAATCCTCGCTCCAGTTATAACATGGCTAAGAACATCCTTTGAAATTGGATAAAGATGGATAGTAGTTACATGAAAGACACAATATTGCCTACCCATGTACCCTTCCGTTATGTTCTGAACATCATCTGTATCTGTATAGCCGATATAACCGCCCTTCGGTGTAACACACCAGCCTTGCAGGAACGCGGTGCGGCGGCAGGTGGCTACATTACACCGAACGACTTGTTACACCTAACCCTTTAACATCTAACTCTAAACATTGTTGAAATGATAATGCCCCGACAGCGAGTTCCACTCTGCGATAGTTCTGGTAAATAATGAATTCTTGAACACCTCAATCCTTGGTCGATAACTCTGGTACTTTTTTGTATAGCATATAAAATATGCCCTGCCCCAAGAACCCCATTTACAGTCCCGGTGTAGTTGGTGAATAATTGATACCAGGCGGTCCTCTGACCTTCTGAAGACAGACATGTTCGCGCGCGCAGATAGCCTTGAAATGAGAGGGGCCAGCACCCTGTTTATCAATAGACTGATCCCATAGCCCCGCCCAACTCCCCCCATTTCAGCAAATGAATATGGAAAATTAGATACGAACGGAAGGCGTATGTCAATACATAAGATGGATAGATAGATGGATATGTCTGCTACGCATTGCCCTTAATATGGACACCGGTGGTTGAGTCAGATTAGCGAAGCAAATTCAAAAAGTAGATTTGACTATTTGACGGATATTCAGCCGATATCTTATTGGTCGAAGCAGTAATTGCCATGCTATCATTGGCTGCCCAACAGCGTCAAAATAAAGACATGTCCTCAATCCAGGGCGTTCTCACTCCTGAGGATGAATCCCTCCCTTGACCGACTCCGCTCCCGTGTCATGTAGATCTGATGCGAATATTAAAAGGACACAGACTCATTGGTCGTACTGCTATCATTGGCTGAACTGCTAATTGTGTTGGACAGTCAGGATCGGTCAATGTCTAGTGTATGAGCAGGGATTTCCTGACCATTATCCCAGTTTCCTGTACAAGGCTGAGGCTTTACTGAAGGTATAAAGGATATACACAGTAAAGGCCACCATTAGATGTCATTAGGTGCTGTAATAGCTGTGATATAAAGTATAAAAAGCTTTTAAGGGCTCACGTTAAAGATGGGTTAGGTACATTAAATCGACAACATGGCATGCATGATTATCAAGGTCTGCTAAGTCAATCTTCTTGTACGTTTCGTGAATGTATAGTAGTCAGTCAGTCTAATAAAGACTATAATGACTATCACATTAAACTGTGAAGGTATAGCACTGTTAAATCTCTCGTCTTAAAGATACATTTAAAAGTTACCGTTAGTACGAAGCAATAACGACCAGCTCGTTGGAATTGCCCTTTATGATATTGATTACTAAAGGCATACAGGGCCCCTGCATTCTGCGTTACTGTTGATTAAGAGCAGAGAGTAAAGTTATTGCAGATAAGCACATTCCTAAAGGTAAGTAGATGCAATAATTGATCTAGAAGCTTTTCACGTCTATTGCCCCCATAGCTGATGCAATAAGGCAGTGAGATCGACCTCAAAAAGGGTTCCTGGCTGCATGTATGTCATATTATATCGATTATTACCACAGCCACATTTTTACTGATAAAACTTTATACCTTCCATCGCATAAAGATTTTCACTTCTGCATATATTCCACCTTACAAAGATTTTTTTTCTCCCCATCCAATTTCTGTAAATATTCTGAACAATATCCATTCCCAAAGGCAAGGAATATGTAACTGCCACGCATTTCAGTTTTTGATTAACATAATTTCAATATATAAAGTGCACCTGAAGCAAAAATCTTGGGGACTCACAGGCGAACTTGGCGACTTTCCAAGGGTTTTCAAAATATCATTGTCATGGCCATCGTCTGCTGACCAATAAACCAGATGGATGAGAGTGGTCATGAATGAGAGTTTTCTCTTGTAAAGATTTTTAAGTCGCAAGATCTAATGATACTTGAAGCACACTCAAGAGGAAAATAAAGGGATTAAAATCGAGCCATCAATTCATTTTATTCCCATTTATTGATAACACATATAACCTGATCAGCTTGATGCAGTTGCCCTCGAAATTGAAATTTTTTTTAATTTTATGTAAATTCCATCAACGGTTGAAATTAACCACATAAATTCAGGTAGTAAGATCGATATTCATTCCATGCAGTAGGTGAACCCAAGAAAGATGGGAATACGGATAATCAAACACTTAAAATATGATTAACGATACCAATAAAGCTCTGAAGCAGCAAGTTCTCACCGCAGAGAAACTTTACGACTCTTTTTACGACTTCTTGGTCCGTGAGGCTTTTTATTGCTGACGTTTTATTGCTTTCTTCCTTACAATATACAAAGTTGCGCAACATCAGTACCAGAGGGTCTGATGCAATACTTATAATGCTATGATCATAAAGAGCCGAAGCATGCTAATAGTATTTAAACTCTCCAAGATATACCGAAAATTACTACAATCAGATTATCAAAATTTAATTACGTGAAAAAGTACATTTATTGTACGTTAAGCAATCTAAATACGGGTAACAGTGGTTTTTCTTTGTTTTTTGAATATTGAATACATGGAAATCTTTATAGAATTGAAGAGCATACATCTCTCATATGAGTGTTCTCACTGTTTCATCAGTCAATAGTTCATAGATACATTAGGGAAAATCCACTCCTTCAACTGTTAGATCAACAGACAGATATGCCATCATTTTTAAGCGGCAATTCAATTATTTCAAGGCGAGACAGATTTATATTGGCAGTCGGCGCTCATGGGCGGATGGTCCGTACCGATAAGGCGGGTGGTCGTGTCCACTGAGGCAGCAGTCATCAGCAGACTGAATACAGATATCTGCCATACGCAGATGGAATACCGATTGCCTTTGGTGTTAAGTTTCCGTCTGGGTTTAGAATTATTGCCGTGACCTTATTTTACCCCCACCAAGAAGTTTTCACCACCATATTTGCTTTAATTAGCTGGTTGGTAAAATGTTTGTTTGTTTCGTTGGTTGGTTGGTTGGTTGGTTGGTTGGTTGGTTGGTTGGTTGGTTGGTTGGTTGGTTGGTTGGTTGGTTGGTTGGTTGGTTAGTTCGTTTGTTGGCTTCTATACTATGCGGGTTCTTCGATTTTTCTACATGTTTATTGATTCAACTTCCTTTCTCACTCTTGTTATGTAAAACGGCATAGCATTCTCAGTTCAAAGCAACTTGGCAGAAATGTATTTATTATTATATCTTATGGTGTTATCTGTTTTTCTAGTTTCCAGGTTGACGGCAGACATCATAGAGGTAAACGGGGCCCAGAAGATGAGGATACGAACAGGCTACTTGTCAGGGACACAAGAGATGATACGGACAAGGCTGGTGAGCATCATCTATATTTGATTGTCAGGAAAGTCCAATACCTCTGGTCTTCTTCAATATACTTACTCAATCAATCAATCAATCAATCAGTCAAATGGTTTATGAGACATGCCTCACTAGTTTTGTGGCAATAAAAAGTAATATTTGAAAAAAAAAGCATAAGAAGATGTCATTAAAATGTATGTAAAATCGCAACTGACTCCAAAAGACTACATGCATTGCCTGCTCTTCTGACATCGCCGTGTTGGAAGTCGTTCGGTATCATTTTGTATCTATCTAATATGCATTACAACCACAGAATTACACCCTAATGTAAACTATTAACAAAGGGATTGGATAAAATATTAAGAAGGCGCTTTTCTATCAAAATATTAGACTACTTAGATGAATAAACTGTTTCTGCCCTACAGATGCCACCAACGAGATTTCAAAGCTGTCCAACAGGTGCGTAATCTATTAAATGGCAAAAAAAGAGCTAATCTCCAAGCAGATGTTTACGGCGGCAAAATAGGCCTATTGGATACTGTCTTGCCAATCATATCACTCATATCTCGAGCTATTTTAAAGAAGTTAGGAGGAAGTGCCTCAATGTTGCAAGGGCCAAACGACAGCAGCAACAATAGCAGTCCTGGCAACGGACCACCAATGCCTAAAGTGTGGATGACTGTGTGCCTTAAGCTTCGGACCCAGAAGCCACATGAGGACATAGCCCCGTGAAAGAGAACGCTAACAGCCATCTTGGATAACGAAGGACTACCAAGGCCTATTGCACACTGTCTAACTGACATCGAAACGATTTTGCCGTCGTAAACGTCTGCTTAGAGATTACAGAAGAGCCGTGTGTTGCTCCAGTTTGCACCTCTCTGACCTGTCTGTCCACCGCACCGTTTCGACTTACCCTCGCCTCGTGTTTCCATTCCAGACTAGCCATTCCCACCTTACTGCCCAAAGCGGTAACACCAATGGCGTGAGTATGCCACTAATACACAGTAACGGCACCTGGCGGCTCTGCGTAGGACTGCAGTCACCCTCACCCTGCCAACAAAACCTGCACTAAATCCTACCCAATGACAACACGGTTTCTTTCATTTGCATTTTTCTTCCTTGAATCAGCGATGGTTTGAGGGCTATAACTCCCTGTAATTATTACGTTACTGGCTTCTCTGGCAAGACGCCTATCTTCGACAAATCAACACATAATACGATAGTATGTTAAGCAAATAGGTATAACAAAATATAATTTTAGCGTGTTTTAGAATTCCAGAGGTGATTTCAAGCATATGCTCAGAGTAGTGTACATCTGTATCTATTGGTTATTCTGTATAATATCAACCAGGAAACATTCCACCAAGAATCACGTTAACGCCATTGCTTCTGCTGCACTGATGTTCTATTCTGTTTAGCATCAAACTCCCACAATGCTGTCTTTTTAAACATCCATATCACCTAACCCCTAACATATTCACAGCTCCACAGCCATTTCAAAACTAACTGCACTTTTATATTTTTCAGCCAGCTGCAACACAGTAGTACGTAGTGAAACTAACATCGCTTCACATGATAGATGATACTGTACTGCATTTCAAGAAAAATACATTGTTTCTTTAAGTTGTCATCACCATCAACATGAACAACAAAAGAAAAAACAAAGGAATCGATGACTTCATGAGAAAAATTAAGTTGATTTTACATGTAGGTAGCAATCTATCATAATAACCTGTCTCGGTCTTGAATGTTTTCCAGAACTACGTCGGTCACACCTACTATGGTGTTCCTCAACATCTTGGATAACTACGATCAACGGTTGAGACCAAACTTTAAGGGTAGGCCATGGAACATTCATTCTTTTCTCCCAAAAGATTTGTTTACCCAATTGTGTTGCATAACGTTTCAACTAAGAATGATTTTGCACGTTTACGTTCCATGCCTTCTTTCAGGTCCCCCTGTGCAGGTTTACTGCTCAGCGTACATAAACAGCATCAGTTCCATCTCCGAGGAATCAATGGTAGGATATAATTTAAACATTGAGATCCCAGTTTAATGCTAATTAATTTTCGATGGTATCGGTGTATTCGGTCACTTACCGGCAATACTCTATGATACCACGTCAGATTAGCAGGCAATGTGTTGGAAGTATTGTTTTGAGCGACACTGGTTTAGGGAAGTTTGTATGTATCTCGCCCTCAACAGCAATGCTCGGAAGTGGGTGGGCAGAGATTGGTTTTCAGTTGATTGACAGGGTTGTGACCCGGTATGTGGCCTCAGGCCTGGGAAGTAGGATGTGGTATGAGGTCGCCAGGAATGATGTGTACCATGCAATTATGGTATGAAACATATGAAATACCATTGACCATGGTATACTACTATGCCAGAGTACGTTAAGTCATACAATTGTATTAGTAACAATCCATTCTATGATGTAATTCAATCGTGTATTTCCCTCTGATCACATAATACATTTACATAATACCCAATACCCAAAGCACTAATATCTCTGGTTTGGTTTGGCTTGCAGGACTACACCGTCATGTTGTTCCTCCGGCAAAGATGGAACGACCCCAGATTCGTGTATCACGACTACAACGACAGCATCACGCTGTACGAGAAGGTCCTGGACAAGATTTGGGTGCCAGATATCTACTTCGTGAACGAGAAAGGAGCGCCGTTTGAATCGACTAGTGGACATAGCACCCTGCTTAGGATACATCCCAACGGAGACGTGCTCTACAGTGCTAAGTATGATGCAGACATTTGTTATATGTACACGGGACGCTAGACCATTATAAAACTACAATGTCATGTCTTTACAAAATGTGAATATTTACAACAGGAACTTACTTAGAAAATTGCATTATCTCAGTATTAAAAAGAATAGTTTTTTTTTACTCTTCCTAGCAGTCCTGTATTTAATATACTCTTATACTGATTTCTTACAGGAAAACTATCTTGCTGGCTTGCCCGATGAACTTCCAACTGTTCCCGATGGACAGTCAAGCTTGCAAGATTAAGATGGAGAGTTGTAAGTACAAGAAGAGCCTTAGTACAGATTTGCATTTCCCAAAACTTTCGGTTTCATTGTGGCCATTTGTTGACAGTTAATTGATAGGGTGGTCAGCAAAAGATGACCCAGCACGCGCCTTTAGGAAGTGCACTTAACTTGTAGGTCACGAAAACCCAAAATGCTTCCAAGAGACCTGAAATCTCCGTTTTCTTGTTTTAGATGGGCACACTACCAAGGATATAGAAATCTGGTGGTCGAAGGAAGATGCTGTTCTCATTGACCAGGATATCCAGTTGCCGGATTATGATCTGGTTACCTGGACAACTAACAACAACTGTGACAGTCATCACACTACAGGTGAGGCTTCTAGTGATGTGTCCAGTACCCATTCACATTGGTGAAGGGTGAAAGTTTGATATATTTGTATACATTTAGACACTTATGATTACGTTCATTGTAGTATATGTGAGTGATATCATATGTTTTTGTTAACCATTGATGGGGCCTATACAATTTTGTGCAATTAAGTTTTACATGTCAATATCCAAGATCTAAGTGGTTAGAAATACTATGTACACATATAGCCGTATGCTAACCCTTACTTCCTTTTCCCTATAGGTACATACTCGTGCATAGAGACGAAGCTGTTTCTCATCAGACACATTGGGTACTACCTTATTCAAAACTACATACCAAGGTGAGTACTTTCAATTCTCTATAGTTACTTGCAAGATGATGGTATTGTTTTGGGCGACGCTAGTTTAGGGAACTTTGTATGTACATTGTATCTGTCAACAAGGATTAGAAGTGAGTGGGTGAAGATTGGATTTAAGTTGATTGACAGGGTTGTAACGTGCTTTGTATATATGCCCTGGGCGTCAGTATGTGTTTCGGAATCGTCAAGAATGCACACTGTGTTATGGCGGTATGAAACATAAACCATAGTGTGATACCGGGGTAAGTCATACAATATGATGCAGTACTTCGGTTTAATCGGGTATTTCCAAATGATCACACGTGAGTGATACTATTAATAACTTTACCTTGTGTATTTCCAGCATCCTGATCGTGATCCTGTCGTGGTTATCCTTCTGGATCAGTCCTGAGATCGCCCCTGCCCGAGTGGCGCTCGGTATCACCACTGTGCTCACCTCCACCACGCTCACTGTGGTATCCCGCAGTGCCATGCCTAAGTAAGTAAACACGTTTTTCCTAATAAGCTAAAGGGCCTGCTTATGTACATACGTCTTTCGATCGTCCTAAGATCATAAATATAAGCGTATTTACAGTTTTTTGGATAGTTGTGTATTGAAACCGGGATTCAACATAAGCAACTCAGCAACCATTTGTATTTCAATAATTGCAAAATGCAGCTATTGCTTCATCGTTTCAGTGTCATTGTCCCTGTAGGCTAGCACTATCATGAGCTAGCACATATCAGAAAATCACGAGCTTTAGCCTGGATGCCTGACCCACAGCACGCTAAGGTCCAAAGTTATCCAGAGTATTGTGCGCACGCTAGTGTAGTATGGGTCTGGAATCCATGCTATAGCCTATCTTTATCTTTTTCCTGCTTCAGGTTCTCCTACGTTCGGGCCATAGATGTGTGGATGATGACCTGTGCCCTCTTCATCTTCTCCGCGTTGGTTGAATTCGCAGTCGTCCATTTTATCTTCAAGCGAGATAAGAAGTTTGCCATCTCCCGCAGAGCCAGGGAGTTATCACAACGACTGCCGCGTAAGAAGAAGGCAACAGATAAGAAAGATGTCACCTCTGAGGATGCCGATGATCAAGTAAATATCACCATAGATACAAGAAGCTGATAGCTTTATCTTACTATCCAATCAAAGACTTAGGCTTCGGCTTATTTTTAGCACTTTTTGGCGTTTTTTTAATCTGGCGTTCACTTTTGTATTAATCTGGTAACCCTTTTTTACGCCAGCCTTGAGTGGCCAATGCTAACTGTCTGGCAAATGGATACTGCCTGGCCAATTTGATGCTGTCTTTGCGGCCACCAAATGCTCTGCTTTAAGAATGACTGTGACCGTGAGATGAAAGTTCATGATACAATAAGTTATTCTTGTTTCTCCTATGAACCAGGTTGACTTTAAGCCTGACAAAGGCATGTCTTCACCAGAGCTTGACCAGGACACTGTTGCGGCTTCGGAAGAGGCGAAGCCACACCGCACCCCTGCTGAGATCAAGGCCCTGTACATGCGCAGGGCCCGGCGGATAGATTACTACTCCAGACTTCTCTTTCCACTACTGTTCACCGTTTTCAACATTTTGTACTGGTCCGTGTACCTCTCCTGGTATCACTGAATGACTTAATAATGATATACTGATCTGCTGGTCACCAGTATAATGTTTTCCTTTTGTTAGGTTCATTAGACATGAAAATACTGCAACAACATTACTGTAACACTGTAATATTTCAGATTCCATAAGCAATATCCTTCTTGCCTTATTGGTACCTTGGCATGGTCACTGAAACCTGTCTTACCTTAATAATTATGCAATGATTATATTTCTTTGAAATGGTGAGCAATATGTGTGCATTCGTGTAAATATAAATCAAAATATGTACTCACACACATTTATGAAAAGTGCACCTACGCACAGAAAATTTGCATTGACAGGACCGACCCAGTATTACACGAACAAATAGAGATGGCATGCAAATATTACAACAACAACAACAACAAAATACAAATGATACGAAAGGAAATACGACATATGCAAATGCACAGCACTAATATTACAACACCTTGCCAACCGTTAATACGCTCTTTCTATCGTTTTCCTGCCAAAAAGACTGGACCGGTACATTACTCTGTTTATCACTTTTTGTTCTGAATATGAACAGGCGTGTTGATTGGCCAAACCTGAGCGGGTCAACCAATCAGAAGAGGCCTCGCCTTTGAATTAGCTCACCAGACAAAGAGAACATTTGGCAGTGAAGCAATAGAAAAGCGTACTAAAGCAAAAGGAAGGCTGCATATACAGCACAGTGAACATGAATACTGCACAACCAGTTAAGGCATCACCTTCACATAGTGAACAGTTTCTAGTTAAGGAGTCTGATACATATCAAATACAAGCGGATCAAAATACACAGCACTGTACAGTATCAATTATGTATATGAATGCATTATCGCTACTTGGGGAAAGGGAAGGGTAATAAATGACCAAAAGGGCAAGCATTGGCCGCGGAGGAGAACTGTGCTTATGTGATACAAACAAATATGATAATTATGATGTAAATATAAAAGTTGTATATGTGAACGTCTGTGCACCCTTTATACGATCATTACTTATTTGTGAATTCATAAAACCGGACTTGCATTAGATAGGTCCTTTTGAAATGCTTCTCTGTGACAATATTGTAGTATGGAAGTCATCGGTGTTGATGACATGTATGGCTTGGGACTTCAATGCTGAAACTACATGTACATGATTGTGCCTAGGCCTATTCTTGTGCCATTTAAGAAATTCCGACAGGAGTCGCTGTGCTAGTACTTGGAAAGGCCAGGGGGATGGGCACCTCGCAAAGCACGACGGGTAATTTTTCCGGTCTGAACCGCAGCGGGCTCATTTGAAAAAAGTTCAGACGTACCTGGACACAAGAAACTTCTTCCAACGACCAAGACACATCTCTGTGTCAGTTTGGTGGAACTTGGGTCTTTCAAAATAATATCCATTATTATTATATTAAGAAAATATAAGATTTTAGAGCAATACATATAGAGCACCTAAAGGAGAGTTGGGAGAAACCAAGCAACCTGATTGGCCAAACACGGCACGTGACACCCGTCCATCCCCCTGGGAAAGGCTTTCCAACCGCTCTATACTACCACATATGTCTGATTAATACAATATGTCACTGAAGTGGTATCTAATGCTTTGCTTTTGAAAAAGAAATACAATCAGGCATTGTTTTAGAAACATAAGTTTATTTCACATATTTCCACATACAGAGTCACAATGGTTATCATAAATTATGTTCTTTCCAAAGTATTAGTCTGTGCATTGTGAAAGTATTGCAAACGATTTTGACGTGAATGAAATTGACCCTGGCTTGAAATAAGGCAATAGTATAGACCTAATCTTTGTCAATCAATAATAGAATTTCGAACAGGTAAAGGCCAACATTTGCATTTCATGCTGGTATTTGCTTCATACCATTGCTAGTGACTACACACACATATTTGGCATAGGGTGCATTTCTCTTCTATTACATCCAAAAGTATCCCTAACCCATTTGTAGTATATGAAAAGTTAATTCAAGTCGAGCTCCCAGCGCAAGACCTTCTACCAGCACTGAGTGGAAGAGGCTATACAAGAGATTGGTCAGCGAAAGACACTGGTCAGTTGAAGACAAATATACCATAATATGTAAAAGCTTTTTGTGAAGAAATATTATACAGCATCATTCCCAAAAGCGCATAAATTTTAACGTATGAATACTTCAAAATTTTTCTTAAACAAATTTATCTCTTTACACTCCATGTCAGAACAAATTATTCACACTGTTATACTTACGGAGTCTAAAGGTGTACAGTTTGTCAACGATAACTTTACGGAGTGAAGATACCAAGGGAAATCGCGGGGTACACGAGTGGTGACTGACATTATTTTGTTTTAGAGCATACTTTTTCTCGTAAAAAGATAATATTTTTACAACCCCCGAAAGGCCCATACCCTACTCAAGAAATAAGTAATTATTAACAATAGAATAGCTGATTTAAAGATTTTTGATTATTGACAAGATATCAAATGACATTATTTTTCTTTACATAGCTGATAAAACTTTCTGTTTTTTCTTCGTTCCCTACCTACATCTTAAACTTAGATTTACATTGATTTTAGTACACAATGACACAACAGGCCCACGGGTATATGTACAACCAAAAAGACGCAACGTAGGACACTAATTTGCTACAATACAAGAATTTTCCACAATAAAACAAAAGACATTCATCTCAACACAAAGCAATTCACTTATGCACTGAAATGGGGACCTTTTACAATTACTACTGCGCATGCCAATTTTCAAACAAGGCCCTCCAAACAACACAAAACACGTCAGGACATGTATGACGTATGGGCTTTCACCTTTGACCCCAGGCATGCGCAGTCGTAATTGTGAACCTGCTTATACAATATAAAATGGTCTATGCTCCAAGAGGTATGTTGCTATACTACGCCTCGTACCAAGACAAATATATAGTCCAGTATGCGATATTGAAGAATGTGAAGGAAACGGGAAACACCACCCGGGAGATGAGGTCTATTCTTCGTGCTCTTGTCTGATAGAGTAGTGTGACTTCTGCGGCTGTTCTCCTCCGGGGTCGGCGGCGTTTCTTTTTGGGTGTGCCATTTTCGAGATCCAGCGGTGTATTGTCCTAGAAAAATGCATGCCAGAAATAAATTTAGATCTCTTTTATTCTGACACCGTAGGCTATATGAGCGAAATCATGTGGTCATGGTTGGAATAAGCTCTTACAAAGCGTCCGCTGCTTTCAGATTAGCAACCCATGCATTTACAAAGTTGTTGTGCAGTCCAGCCAAATTGTAAGCAGTATCAGACGGTTGCAGTTAGTAAATATGTGCGTTCGGCCACTCCTAGCTCCTAGTATTCAATCACATGGCTTGAAAACAATGGACAACACAGGGGGGGGGGGTCATCTAAAACTCAAATGCTACGCAAACGAAGCTCAATAGGGAGGGAGATCTGAACCCTCTGCTGCCTAGGGTACCTAGTTTAACGTTAAGACGTCTGTTACCATATTCTTAGGTAAGTTACGACACGTAAACCATACAAAACATAGAGTACTCTACTGTAAGAAACTGTTCACAGTTTTCCAGACGATACAAGAAAGGGACAGTTTGAGTAGAGGAAGCCCTATGCTACAGGCAGCAGAGGGTACAGCTAAACAGTGGAGAACTAGCTACAACGATGGTGCAACAGACGAATTAGAACATTGCAAACGGATGGGCTACCTGTGATGTATTCCCTCCCTCAAGCAACTCGCGTTGCGACCCACCAAATGGGGGTGATTCGCCCCGAGCTCGAGAAACCTGCGATAATATAACAGGCAAATAGTCTTCTTTCAGAAGGTTCTGGAGAGGGTAGCATGCAAACCTACTTTCAGCGTCAGATCAACGATGAATTTACACTGCGTACCCTCCTTTGTGCATTAACTTCTATTTGCTCTTACAAAAGCAAAGATGACACGTTCAATGATGATTTCTTAAAAAGTGTTATTTGAAGTAAAACAAAATGGTCTACACTAGCAATGAACATGAACTGTGGACTCAAATTTCAGTGAAAGAGAAATAACTTTTTCTTGTTTAACTTGGATTTTCTTGAAGAGTAGTGCAAGTAGGGAGCAAACCTTGACACTGCATATTAAAAGCCACCAGCGGGGAAGGTTTAATGGCAAATCTCTTGGATCCAGTTCCTTTGATGCATTTATTTCCTTTTCCAGGCTTTTGGCTGTTACGAAATTAATTTACGACAATTTTTAACGGGGTCTGTTATCAAGCCATATGATGTGAAGATCAGGCTGTTATCGCTATTCTTTTGACTTGCAGTTATAAAAAACTCAGTGTTTTTGGTCATCCGAATTTATGGACGCAGCAAACAGAAAATACAGAGAAAAAACACAGCTAAAACAACTCAACCTTTGCATCAAACCGTATGCAAGTTAGTTACACATACTGGTGAAAAATCCTAACCTGCTTCCTGTACTTGAACTTCCAGTGCTTGTTGAGTCCCACGAGGTTTCTGACTTTCTTGGGGAAGCCGAATTTCTTGTGTCTCTTGAAGATGAAGTGGACCGCAATAAACTCAACCAGAGCGCCAAAGACGAAGGTAATGCAGACCATCATCCAGATATCCATGGCTCGAATGTAGGAGAATCTGAGGGAAGGGCAAGCATACGTTAGCCAGACCAACATACATACAGAAGAAGTGCAAAGTTTCCCACTATTCAAATGGACTTCTAAATGATTTCGTTAAAACCTGGACCCCTTAGAAACTTACAAGATAGAGACGACGATTATTTGAAATAACTATCAGTTGATCTTACTGTACTTTTTTTTGTACGAGATTTCGGAGATTGCAAACGTCTCGGCTTCTTGAATTCCCCCATATGAACCTCTAATTCATTCTGGCTCCCAGCCAGATTTTGAAACCTTTGATCTCGTGTCATTCTGCTTGTCAATCTTGTCCCACCCTTGCGGCACAACTATACATTAGACATAACCTTTGGTATCTACGTAATGGTATCAAAAGCATGAAGTGTAGTACCAACTGAAGTCGCTAGGTTGTTACCTTGGCATGGTCTGCCTGTTTACACCAAACAGTGCTGTTGATGTCAGGACTGTGGTGATGCCCAGAGCCACGCGAGCAGGCGCAATCTCAGGGCTGATCCAGAACGTCAGCCACGACAACACCGTGATCATAATGCTGGAAAACATCAACTGAATGTGAGAACATCTCGCGATACTAGCCAATGGTTATCATTAACTATCTGGTGGACGTAAATCATTGGGCACTTTAGGTATACGGGACTCACTCCACAGAATGTGGTATTCACCAACTGCAATTAAAAATACAATCTTGTGCGTATGCCTATGGGTACTAGTACATTAATTTACAAAACGTGTAATTTAGCAATAGGAACTAGTTCAATGAAAGAAACGTTACATTATTTGATAATTTTTTTGCTTACCTGGGGATGTAGCTAGACAGCAGGTAAAATCCTAGTCTCCTAACAAGCTTGAATTGTGCCTCAAGGCAGGTGAATGTGCCTAGAAAAGACCATGGAATATTCATGAATTTAAGGTGGGCAGGTACAAACCATTGGCATCATTTGGCATACTCATACGTCTGTCGTAGCCCCTAGCTCAATTCCTAGAAGTGGTCAATTGGCTTTGCATTGAGCAGCACCGTTAAAAGACACAATAATCATTATAGATAGGCAAATACATACCTATTTCTCGATCAGAATCACAGGTTGTAAACCGCCGTCCCCTCAGGATGTACTCGGGCAACTCGATGTCACCGCTGAGGACCACCGGGTCCACATCCCAGATCAGCAGGAGGTCTTTATCCGTGTGGCTATCTTCTCATGGAAACAAAAAATTTTCTAAGTCAGATGGTGATCAGATGTGTCTGAAAGAAGGTTAGAACCGAGTTACGTACGTCGTACGAAAAGTTGTATAAATTTACGGCATCATAATCGCACGACGACGTAGTACGAAATTGACGGCACCGGTTACTCACATTGCAATGGAAGATCAGATACTCTTTAAAAAACAGTTAAAAACAGGTACTAATAGAGGATGTCTATAAACAAGAAGTGTAAATGTCTACGTACTGATTTTAAAGCTTTATCTTGTGTAACTTTATCTTGTTAATCCATTCATTGTTTAGTAGTAAAAAAAAAAACAAGAATAAATAGCTTCCTTTACTTCTCCTCAAAACTGAAAGTTAAGATAAAACATCTTTGTTGTGACAGCCATTTTTCAGTGATTTCACTGGCAATCCTATGCGTACCCATACAGAAGTGTCCATGCAGAGGTAAGGTAACACGTACAGCTCTCCGTCTGTAAGGTGCAGACCTGGGTGTCCATCGGGAACATCTCGAAGTTCATTCGACATTTCAGCAGCATCGTGTATCTAGGAAAGAAGGATCAAGCCAGGTGCATAAAAATTACAACTACACGGTAGCTATCTATGTATGGACGTGTCCATGGTGTGTATGTCTGTGTTTACGTGTGTGTGTGTGTGTGTGTGTGTGTGTGTGTGTGTGTGTGTGTGTGTGTGTGTGTGTGTGTGTGTGAATGTGTGTTTTTGTATGTCTGTGTGTGTTTGTATGCGTGTGAATGTGTGCATGATTGGTACATAAAATGTGCGTATGCTAACAAACATATCTAGCATTAGTTGCCCGAACGCAGTAGGCTATCCCGTGGATTTGTATGCTACCTTGTCATTGTGCTCATTCTAGCCATCCCTTACTACTTTTGATATCTTTCTGCCTTTTGCGAAACGTTCCTTGTTTTATTGATGTAAGAAGCCCCCAAGATGTGTACAGTGCCGTATAGCCTATGTATACACAATAGCCTACATATAACTTACTTTTCGCTGTACAGTACTTCACCATTTGGGTATATTCTCAGCATCTTGTTGTTTCCTGTAGTAGAGATGAAGCCTGCGGCCTTCTCGTTCACGAAGAACAGATCCGGCAGCCAAACCTGCCAAACAGTAAATGGTAAAGGGCCATATCCAATTATCGTTTCAAATAGTTCAAGGACAAACCAACCGCTGGTACGAACTAGCCTGAAAGTTAACGCCTATGTATTAAATTCATTTAGCGTGATATTCTTGATATTCCGGACAGACTACTAATTTAAAAGTACATTGGCAGCATGTGGGCGGGGAAAGATTAACAGGCAGAATCATAGAAGCCCAAATAGCCAGACAAACAAGATTGAGTGCAGTACAGGTTTCAATTCTTTGCTGCCTTGTTTCATCACTATTTAGAAATATTTACCTTGTCGAGATTACGGGATGAAAGAACGATGGAGTCGTTGAAGTCGTAATGTTGAAGACGTGAATCCACCCATCTCTGTCGCATGAAAACCGTTACGATGTAGTCCTGGGAAAGGACAAAACAGATTTTTTTTGTAATGCATGGCACTGATTTTGACCGTGTGACAAACAATATGAAATCCTCAGTAAGCACACACATTACCGCTAAACCTACCACCAAAGTATAGAAAATACTTCCTAATGGTAGTGAAAGAGGCCACATAGACCATCCCAGAACCGAGACGGGGGTCGGTACAGATCTCTCGGGGCACCTTTGAACTGAAGCACTTAAGTTTTCTAAAAAGTCATTTACCGTTATAGATGAACTCTTATTCTAATGAAGTCATAAATTTAGAAAAAATTCTATAAGATAAAACGTCGAACCTACCATAGTCTCGGCCTTCACCGAACCCAAGTTGTTCACAACCAACTGGCAGAAGATTTTTACTGGAGGTCCTACAGACGATAGAAAGAAATTAATAAAAGCTTGTTGAAAATACTTGTAAGGAAATACGCTCTAAATGAATAAACCTTTAGGCAACAATTATTAAACACAGCTTAACATGCTATATTACCTTTGAAGTCTGGTCTAACTCTGTCGTCGTATTTTGATAGCAGCGAAACGATAACTTTTGTTGGGGTGACCTTGTCAGCCTTTGACCTTTAAAACAGATGGGAAGATAAAGGATTCAACTGAGATTAGTAAACAAAGGAAAATTAATAAATTCCCATTTCCATTAAAACCTGTAATGCACATGTACTTTGGAATCACTCCTTCTTACATATACAACATTTGCAAACCATTGGTACCTGAAGGAATGCAGGCGTCAAAAAGAAAAGAAGCTGCCGGAGATAATGGCTTGAATTACTACTTGACAACTTGTGTAACAAGTCAAAGTCACAAAAGATGTGAAGAAGAATTCATTGTTTGGTATATCATGTGTTTAGTCATTTGTTTAACCTTTCTGACCAATTAGATTTCAGAATGAAGGCAATTTTCATCGGGTGTTGGGGTAGGGTTTCCAGAGGATGCCATCTAAATAACAAATTTGTTTCATAATGGCCTATGGAAGAATACAAAAAAAGGCAGGCACTCTTTAATACTCACCTAGTTACGTTGGCTGACTCATCGTCCTCGTCCCTTGGAATATCTCGTGGAATAGGCGGCATGGGGAAGGCTTCCGGCTGCTCCTCCGCCGGCGGGGGTCTTACAGAGTTCACTGCTGGCGGAGGTAAGTCTCCGTTTGCAGTATGAGAAACATCCCGGGCATATCGGCCGTATGGGAATACCCCCATCGCTTCCAGCACCATTCTGGTATTGGGACAGATAAAAACGATAACAAATGGTCACCAATGGCGGATCTCCAAGTAGGTCTTTTGGTGGCTGCAAAGAAAATATTGTTTAATTTCATTTCGTAGGTTTAAGTAGCTAAATCAAGTATTTAAGCTATTTTGGTATCACGATCTGATTTCCAGTTAATGTAGTTATGTTAATCTTGTATATGTAATATACATTTTATTCGTTTGGGGAAGGACCGCGAAAAACATACTGTTAGGTTTCAGGCCTCTCTGGCATATTGTCCATTTTTTCTATTTAGCTATGTAATTTTTCATATATGTGAAAACAAACAATAAGCAGTAAGTACCAGGCTGTATCCATTGATCAGACAGTTACCATTTCGCCACCCAAAGCCTATCTTTGCAGCCATCAAAATATCTGCTCGGAGGTTAACCAATAGCTACATACCCCGTATCATTACAGGGCATGTGCCACAACGATGACAGGACTCTTGCTGCTCCAGCATACGTGAGATTATATATGAATGTTTTGAGATATAATATCAGATATGACATTAGACAATACACTTTCAGCCTGCAAAGCAGTAGTCAATCACTTGCAATAACATGAATAGAATCTGTGTAATCTTGACTGAACGCTGACGAAATGTAATGACAATGAAAGCCAGTTTGTAACATGATTTTGATGAATTCTTGGATATATATGTGGTATAAATGCTTTTCCTTTAGTGTTCTGCAACATCGCAGAATGTCAAAATTGTGTTCTCCAATTTGGAAACACTTCCTGCAAATACACACTTAAAAGTCCGGATTTAATCCCATTGCATATACATAATTGCTTGCGGCAAACATTTTATATGACTATTTGTAGTTTTGAAAAATACGTAGTCAGTAGTAAACACAAAAGCTCTCAAACATCATTGAACCGCTAGCATGATTTTTACAATAGTCTACAAAATTGCAGCTTGCTTATGTTTAATTTTTCAACATTGAAAATATCTCTGCAAGATGCAGACTGCAGATGGGTACTTCTAACACTGGATATTGTAGACAGAGAAGATCAGGTCCTCGGCAGTGTTTCTGTCACGTCCTGTGCAGAACCCTGCCCGTCCCCTCGCGAGTCTGGTATGTCCTGGCACAGCCTCCGCATTCATGGCGAGAATTTGAGCAGACGGTCTTTGCCGGGTCAGGGCTGCCGCATTACAATAACCGCATGTAGAGACAGCACGTCACTGCTTTAGCGTGCACCGGAATAATGTAACATATATAAAACATAGTAGTGTTGCTAAATTTCAGTTCACTCAAAGCATCTTTTGACTCCGTTGGTTGCTATTGCCACGTGCATGGACCTAAATACATACAATGAATTCAACGTTTTAATTATTAATGAATGCATATAAATAAATGGTTGAATTGACTAAATTTTAGTCCACTGTTGCTATATTGCTATATTTCTTATAATTTGGTTGATGTTGCAACTACTGAAAGGCTGTAGATGGAGCCTAATATGTATTTCAAATGAACTACGTACGTTACGTTTGAGTTATAAATGACCAATGGAAATAAATGTGTTGGCCTTGAGCCATTGTAGCGTTATCACTGTAACAGCAATGGCAGTAACTATTGTTAAGTATTAATAAACGTCATTATTTAAATAACAAAACTAAAACGTTTATTGAAAATATCTATTTCATACAGTGATCAAAGGGAACAATCCTGAATTTGGCCCATGTTGTAGAATTGTGTCACTCAGTACATAGTATAAATATTTGAGTTAGCACAAGTAGGTAAAACTTTTATAAGTTCTAAAACTTTTACAAAACGTTCAATAAAAGGACTCGTGAGAACATTCAAATAGTCCGTATCAAATCCAGGACTGGCTTGGCCTAGATATGGATGCTTTAAAATACTTACGTACTCATATCTGTGATCATATACAGTAAAAACAATACATTTCAATACGTATAAAGAAGGATATATCTTGCATGTATTTTTTTGTAGCTTGACTAAGATGGTTAGGAATTCTTTCTGACTAAGTAACGAAACAGAAATAACAGATCAGCCCCTCCCCCACCTACACTTTTTCTTACAACATGAAATAGAATATCGCACCGCGGGCTAATATTACAACATCCCACTACATTCCGTGCCTAACAGAAATACACGCAGTATTTCCGGTTGCTGCTTACAGCTTCGAACTTAGGGATGATCTTTTAGCATAAAATCATATTATTAAGTCCAGAGTACGTCCTTTGCTTTATTATCGATCTGTATAACATTTCCTTTGATCGCAAAATGGAGGGGAAAGTTTGTCTACAACCTGTACAATACTCAACACCATTAGTACCTCCACGTGCGAGGAATGCAGTGTACCGATACACTTACCAACACAAACATGTACCTTGCCCCCTACACGTTTCGCAAAACATCGGCCAGCAATGACCCTGAATAGTAATTACGTTTGTTGTGGTTAAGTAGTATTTGAAACTTTACGAGGGAAACAACGTTTAACATAAAGCCGGACATTGGAAACCGCAGAAGGCTTTAGAATTCTCTACTTCATCGTTTATAAATAGCTATGGCACAATTATTATCATGACATTTTGCTGACTACCGTGTAAGTAGTACATATCTCTGAAGTAGAGCTAAAGCTTGTTGCGTCAAAGTTTTAAACGGCAGAGTGAGCCAACACTCTGTAGGTACTTATGTAAAAAGACAGTGGTTCAAGGCGTACATAGCGTATATGGTGCAGGGGTTTGTGCCCTGAAATGTACGGCCCAACATAACAGACAGCACATACTGTCACGGCCGTATCAAATGACAGGGTCGCCGAGACCCGCAATTGAATATGTAGCATTTTTCCATAAATCATGCAAGTATTATCCATATTTTCACCGGGCAACGCACAAGGCCAGCCGGCAAATAGACTCTACATGGTACAAATCCAAGTCTCTGTGATCAAGTCTTTGATTATTATCAGGTTTTCGGCAGCAGTTGACGCAAGAACTTGACTCGCCACCGCGTCACCCAGCTGTTGCTGAGTCGCGCAGATCGAATATCAATTCCATCCCGCCCTCCCCACCTCCTTACCCACCACCGCAACTTCACCGTCCCAAACGCCGCCAATACGCAGCGTTTTTACACGATTTTACAGCAAAATAAACCACTGAGCATAAACTTACCCATACTGGGACAGTACAGCGCAGACCAGTAGGCTAAGCTTGACCAGCATGTGTTTGGACATAGCCATTACCTTCGAATTGGGGGGACTCGTAAGCACATATTGAGTGACAAAAATAACTCGGAGCCAAATAAAGAACGCTACAGAGGGAGGCAGCAGCCAGCAAGCAGCACCACAGACCAGTCTGAAGTGGATAGAAAGTTATTAATTTCATATGAATCACATGATACTCCGATCTTCACAGAGGCATGCGCTGAAATTCCAGAGGAACCCAGCTTCCGCTAGAATTCCTTTCTGGAATTTAACACGAAAAGCTCTCGCTCAAAAACTTTTGGATCCCGTTGCGAATGCGCTGGCGTGAATTTAGGTGGCGACAACAAAATATATTAATAACTTAGTCATGTCGGCAATAAAGGGCGAATGTGGCACGAGGATAATTTGGAAAGAAGATGTTTAAATACTCTTTTAATGTTATTTCGTTTCGTCATTCTGATTACAAATTGATTGAACTTTCAAAGAAAAAAGGTGAGCATTAGTTCACTTTGTTTGGAAGCAAGAATTTTATTCACAGTTAAGCGCCTGGGTTGTGATTAATTAATCAGAATCATTCGCTTCGCTCACTCGGTGATTTATTCGGTGGTTATACACATGAATCAGGCAATATATCGCCATATACACCGATATGAAAAGACTGGACATTAAGATATAGTGAAATACTAAGTAGTCCTCATATATTTTCACGTAATCAGGAATCTAGAACTATAAATTGTTTTCACACGTACACACACATAATCCGTGATACTTTATGTTTATTGTAATTAAGGAAATTATAAGATAGTCGTGTTGTAACCAAAATATAGCTAAAAATTCTCCTGAAAATACACACACCTGATATAATTGTGTTAACAAGTGCTTTTAATTCATCGCACTTGTTGCTTAGCTTGAATTCGTCGCACTTGGCTAGCCAATGAAATAACGCCCTCGTGATGGGGGCTCCTGATTGGCTAATCCCTTTTGCTATGTGGTATTATACTATTAGGTTTTATCAGCCAATTTGTTACCTTTGTTACACGTTTTGACAGGTTTGTTTGTTTATTTATTTATTTAACCAGGAAATATATGTCGCCTATTGGCGGTTTTCAAAGATTCCTGGGGGCTAGGTGTACTGATGGTTTGGAATTTTGGAGCAAAGCTAACGACTGAATATCAATTATCGGTGGAAAAATATTGCATATTATGCCCCCTTAAATGAAGTTCTATGTCAGTTATCTACAATTCAGACTTTTTAAAATCAGTTCAAAAGTCGATCCAGATTAGTTTGCGACCACCGGCTATTTGTAATCGGGATTGTTGTAGTTCTATGTTTGAAAAAAAATAGGGGTAGAGTCAGCCAGTGTTCTGGATAGTCTCCGCGTATCCAAGAACGTAGATATTGGCACAAGGCACGGTTCTGGATAATGTTCTTAGCACCATTTTCGAAAAAGCATGATTCCTGATACAGCAAGTCCTTAGCAACATCGTATTTCTGCAATTCCTTTCACTTACACCCCTCCCGTATCCTAATGGTTTGTTCCGCCGAGGTCAACACCCTGGAAGGTTCAAAGGTCAAAAGAGTGTGTCAGGTGCAGGTGGGCGGTGCGAGTTTCAGCCTTGTACAGGAAAATATCACGTCGTTTGGTGAGTTTCTGTTGCTATATAATCTATTTAGCTCTGCCGCTATTATTTCAGCATTAAGAGTATTCGCTGTATTTTGCTGTGCTAGAAAGAATTGACTTGCATTTTCGCTAAGAACACACACGAATAATTCGAAGTCCACCAATCTATTCCGTACTATATCG
The DNA here is from genome assembly GCF_001625305.1 of Branchiostoma belcheri. NCBI lineage: Eukaryota > Metazoa > Chordata > Leptocardii > Amphioxiformes > Branchiostomatidae > Branchiostoma > Branchiostoma belcheri. The sequence goes on along the minus strand of NW_017802480.1, from coordinate 265,664 downwards.
TGATTTTACCAGTGGGTGTACATTTTGTGATCCCTATACGCCCCTACGAATCCCCGTGAGTGTGTGGCTGATCTCATGACATCTTCTCAGCTACAAGCATTTATCAGACGTGTTCGTGTTGTCTCTTACAGCCCGTTACATAGATACTGCTGAGGTATGTCTGACACGCTGCAGAACGGCCCCGGGCCGCTAGGGTTTGTCATCAGAAGGGCCAGGCCTGAAGACTGCGGAGATATAGTCAGGATGATAAAGGTATATAAACCGTGATACGCATTTTTCTTTCATTTCCACACTATGATAAGTACTTTTAGCTTGAAAGTTCATCTGTGTTAGTAGAAGTTGTTAGAAAAAGTTTGCCACCTTACATGTTGCTAAAATGTTCTGTCTTGTCCTCTGGTCCTGTCCTGTCCTGTCTTGCCTTGTCTCTAGTTGGGTTGCCCTGGCTGTGAGCGTTGAACAGGCAAACCAATGAATAAATAGACGTTATTCTGATATATGGTTGAGCTGTAATTTCCAACACCAAAAATCGGACTTGCCCAAACTTCCGTCTGTTCCAACGTTTCAACATGTGAATAAACTTGACGTTCTTTTGCCTGCGGTTTGTATGGCCTGTGCCGTATCTAAATTTTTGTTGTCTCTTGTTGTATTCCAGGAGCTGGCAAAGCATGACGGGTTAGGACATAAAGTCGCTATCACAGAAGAAAGTAGGTGTCTGCAGAGCACTTGCAATTTGATTACATTTGCTAGTAACAAAGGATGTTGACTAAATTCTTTACAACGTGCAATTCATATGTTTACCTTAGTGACCTGTTTTACCTGTAAATCACCTACTTGATGCCGATATTTAACATTTTCCCCTGATTTTTCCTGCACAGAGTTAAGGGAGGACGGTTTTGGAGAAATTCCATATTTTCACTGTTTTGTAGCTGAAACCACACCAGACTCAACATCAGGTACACAGCATTTATTTTCAATTATTTGTGCATCTGTAACAAACATTTCTACTTCTGTTTAATTTAACAACGGAAAATTACATCAAAATTATAATCGTAAAAACAACAACACGTACTCGGTACACATTACCTATATCATTCTGTCTTCCACAAAGCCATTACTGTTAAGAAGTTCAACATAAATTACAACAAAACATATGTTCAATTCATAGTTCATAATATCTGGATTATTCTGGAGTCTACATACTTGTGCATGTGTTACCAACTTTCAGAGACACCCAGTCTTGCTGGATACCTCATGTATTTCTATATGTACGATTCGTTCAACGGACGGTTCTTGTACGTGGAAGATTTCTATGTTTCGCCGGCTCAGAGGGGTAAGACATGGAACTTGACAGAACCTTGCATAAACCAATGTTTCTGAGGATGCGTCTAGATCCATCCTATACTCTTATAATTCATTGCAATCTTAGCCTGTATGCCTAATCTTAAAGCAGATCTTTCGGTGGCTGTCATACAGTTTTAAATTGGCAAGACAGTATCAAACTGGCTAGGCACTGTCCAATACACCACCCCAAGTCTGGCTGGTAAAAAAATTTGTACATGGTACAAAAAAGCCCTATAAAAACGCCTAAAACGCGTCAAGCATTACCCTAGCCTAAACTATGGCTTGGACAGTACTTTATGCCAGGCTTTTTTCTAACGTAAGTACGCCCTAAAAGAGAAAAACTGGCTGGCTTCCTGGCTCTTAAATCATTGAAATAACGACCAATGGGTAGAAAAACGCCAACTGCATGAAGAAATTTCTTGCTCTAATTCAATTTCCACTCTTACAGAATCAACGCAAATCGTAGGCTATGCCATGTACTTCTTCATGTATTGCACTTTCATGGGAAGGGTGATCTTTTTAGAAGACTTCTACGTTTATCCGCAATTTCGTGGTGAGAATTAATCAAAACGTTGTGTGCATGTGATGATGTACATTGTATGTCTAGACTATATTTGTTGGTTTTGATTTGTGCTGTGATCGCTATTCTAATCAGAAGATCTAATTGTACTCCTGTGGGTTTTTCTCAGTCATACGATCGGCTATTCTTCGGATAACCGTGCGTGCATGTGTCGAACAAAATCTAGCTGTCTTATCACGAAAAAGATATTTCTAATACTAACTACAAACTTCTTTATCTATCCCATCGCTTCAGGCTCTGGAATTGGTACAGAACTCATGAAAAAAGTTGCTCAGGTAATTGAAAGATTTGAAATCTTTTAATGATTTCATAGACTTATATGCGTACATAAGCGTGCCATTTTACATCTTGCTTTTCCTTAATCATAGTAAATAAAAATTAATCATTTTGCAACGGTATACCTATAGTTGAAGCAATAATTAGTACTCTTACTGGAACACTTTTCTACCAAATACGGTATGAAATACTTAGACACAAGGGTGTTACGTATAAGAAAATAACAAATTAAATATCCAATTCGGCAGGTCGGAGTTGAAACAAAGTGCACCAAGTGTGAGTTTATCGTCCATGACGAGAACAGCAGTGCCAGACGCTTCTATGAGAAACTGGGCGCGGTGAACAGCACTGTGGAAGGCGACTGGAGAAGGTTCTTCTGGTACAAATTCGACGTACCATCTATGGAACAACTAGCCAATAAAGGCTCCTAACTCGTTGCAATGGGTGATGATTACAGCTTTTTATTTGATCATCCTGCTTGTACAGTAAACAAGGAATTGTTTATCAAGGAACAGCCACTGGATGGCAAGTAAGCTACTTAGAGCGTCTAACAGTGTTCAAAATGTTTCACGTTGCTTGAGTACCTTTATTACTAGTATTGTATATCTCACTACCTGGATGCTTCATCGATAGGTCAGAAAGTGATTTAGTCTTTATTTACATTTTTTACTGGATATTCTATTTTACGTAACTATCAGAAACAGGACAACGTTTTAATCAAATGTTCGTGGATTGTTTTGCTGGATTTGTGTAGGATATGAAGAAATCAAGTACAGTCATGTGCTCTGATTGAAATATCGATTACTTATTATATATGATATACAACTTTCAAGAGTCGTAGGAAGACAAAGGTTTTTACACAATTAATCAACGGATTAGAACTAGTGTGTTTGGAAATCTCTCGTTTCTTGTTATGTCCGTGTTGGTGTCGTATTTACACTTTTCGGGTGAGTGTAACATACCCCGGACCGTCATTAGCCCCACCTTCACCGCTAGCGTCTGAACCTGCGTTATAAGAGCCACCCCCGCCCCCACAGGCACCAGGCGTATTATCTCCCCTGCCCCCTCCTGAGTACCCACCACCTCCTCCTCCCCCACCACCCCAACCAAGACTCCCTCCCCCTCCTCCAAACCCACCCTCTGCGTTGTGGCACACACCCCTACCACCGACTCCTCCGATCACGAACGCTTTCCCACCTTCACCGCCGTCATACCCATCGGTGCCACCGAAGTTCGTTTTCCCGCTCGCGCCGTCCGTTAAGAGCCCCCCGCCTCCCCCACCGACATCGTCATCATCCCCGTGCGTGGCGCCTTTCCCGTCAGAACCACCGGTAAAATCGTCACCACCTGAGCTGGCCTGTCCAGCTGCTGCTGTTGTACCGTCACTGTTGGGGTTTCTGCTGTTCATGTAATTCCCACCCCCTGCTCCCCCGGCCACGAGCAGCGGCGTGTTGTCCCTCTTGGTGACGAAAGTCCCGCCTCCACCACCGACGCCACCGGCAAACCTATTCTCCAATCCCTCCTGGCCAACAAGTATCTTCAGCACCTCACCTAAGAATCGCAATGACAAGAATTTTCCCATATTTTACCTTGTTTGTCTGGAGGCTAAATTCGACTTGTTACACCTCATAACGAGGCAGATTGATGATTTCTATGTCATATGTGTCTAAGCTGTTAAGTGTGAAGGTATCAACCACATAATCAGCTATCAAAAATGGTTAAATCTGACACATATATGATGCAATATAGTGTTTATGCATACTATCCTACCTTTCTTTAGTTGAAAGGTTCCCCTGACCACCGCACCGCGGCCTCTGGCGGACTTCGCGTCGCTCGTACCCCAACCTGCAGCAGACCCTGCGCCAAACAAGTGTGAAAACATTACCTTGCAACACATTTTCTCCAATATTCATGAGAAATAGATATTGCGTGATCTGTCTTTGGCACCTGTGACGTAAGTCGTACGATTGTCTCATTATCCTGAAATGCATGTGTCCTAAAATAACTATCTGTCTTGCTACACAAAAAGGCTTTTTGAGATCATAGTCAGTGGTTGGTTCTCTCATAGCCTGCCTGAAAATTCTAAACATTCTAAACATACGAAAAACACCGTTATCTGTCGATATACTCACAAACAGGTACTGAAACTTGAAGTATGTATTGATGAGTGCCTCCGTACCTGCCGCCTCTATCCTGTACTGCCCGCTGTCCGGCACAGTGAAGTACTGAATCCCGTCCTTCAGCTGCACCAGCCCCTCGTGGTCCTGTCCACCGTAGTGCGTCCCCAGGCTGGTCGGGCCCAGGCGGCCGGTGGTACCGAGGGTTGTGAGACGGGCCGTACGGAAACCCGATCCTGAGTCTTTGTGGTACATATGTAGAAAAAATTAAACTTAGATTAAGTGGTCAAAACCTGCACATTTATATAGTATAGTATAATATAATTGCCAATATTGGCTTTGTAAACAATTGTCGGTTTGGAACAACAAAACAACAGTATTGTGTCATAGGCTGGGCTGCAAGATTTTATTGATTACCTCTACATAAGAGGGCTCCATCTTTAACACTGGACATATGTGAACCTCTTTATACTACCATTTTATAGTTATGGCTCAAGTACAACATACAGGTTTTTATAGTGCCTTATGTGTCTAATACAGGTAAAAATTCAAAGTGTTACATTACACATCATACCTTCATTTGTCTTCACATCTCCCAGATGTGGTTTGGTCATAGCTGACGTCTTGTCCTCTTCAAAAGCGATGTAGGCCTTAGCTGGTAACTCTTTTGTCATGTCGGCGATCTCTAACCCTAACAGTTTCTTCAGTCTACTGTTCACTTCGCCGCTGACCGCCATGATCTCAAACTCCGACCCGTGTTCCACGATGTTCCGCCCGAACTCCGCCGCGCTCTCTAACGCCACAGTCGCTGTCTCGATCTCATCTATAGCGGTGGAGAACTCCTTACTCCGGGTTTGGCTCACCGTGTTTACAGAGTTCAGTAAGTCGGCCTCTTGTTCGTTGACCAACGCCACCAACTGCCTCCTGGTTTCCTCTGCTTTTCTCTTGATTTTTTCGACAGTTTCGGTGACATTTTTCTCCAGCTGTGTCTTCTGTGCTTGCGCCTGTTGGCCGGCATTTTTAAAATCGCTCACCTTCTTCTCGGCTTTCGCAAGAAGAGCGCCTATCTCTCCTTTTGCTTTCACGGCCGTGTCGGTGAAATACTCGTACTTGTGGTCCTTGTGTGACAGCACTGTGCACAGCTGACAGATAGCCTCGCTGCAGTCGACGCAGAACAGCTTCAGGGTCTCCTGTGAGTGGAGCCTGCACGGCGGCAGGAGACGAGGCTTGATGTTTACCGCCTCGGATTCGGCTGATCTGAGCTGCTCGACGCCGATCACCTGGTGACCTTTGGCGAGCTTTATACGGCGATGAATTGCCACACATTCGTCACACAGAAAGTCGCCACATTCCGTGCAGAATGACTCCGCCCCTGACTTGGCCTCACAGCTGCCGCAGACGAGACTTTCTCCTTCATTAGCGAGCTTCTTGTGGACGTCTACGGTGTCCCTCAGGCTCTCCACGAAGAAATTATCTTTCAGTTCGGCCACACCGCCACCCGGAAGTACAGTCGTGTTGCGACAGGTGGGGCAATCTAGCTCGGTTTTGACCTTCTGTTTCTTGAGAACCTCTTCAAGACACTGCTGACAGAAGGAATGAAGGCAGGACAGCACCTTGGGCCGGCGGTAAGGCTGCAGACAGATCTGACACTCGAGGAAGTCTTCGGAAAGTCGACTCAGAAGTTTCGACTCCGCCATGTTGAATGTTCGAGAGGGCCAAAGTTCAAACAAATAATAGCCTGCATCTGAGGCTTTTTTGAGGGGTATGGATAGTAAAATTCGGCAAAAATATTGCCATTAATTGGCCAGGGAAGTTGGCCTCGATATGGATGACTTTCTAATTAAGTGCTTGGGTTTAATTAATCAGAATCATTAGCTTCGCTAACTCAGTGGTTGTACAAACGAAGCATGTAATATGTCGCCATTTACTCCGAGGAAAAGAATGAACACTAACAAATAGTCAAACTGTCCTTATAGAGTTTAATGTAATAAAGAGTGACATGCATGACTGTGGGGATGAGTGTCTGCAGACTTGTTGGCTAGCTAATATAATGATCATAAAATAACGCCCTCCTGAATGGTCAATCCCGTTTCGCTATATGATGATATGATTAATGTGGAACTGATAGGATGTAGGGCGATCAAATTAAAAGCTGCAATCATCATCCATTGCAACTGGGCTGCACAGAAATCGGGCCGGGTAACTCTGTGTGTGTTTCTTTGTGTGTGTGCGTGTGTGCACGCGCGCGTGATCTTGAATGCCCTTTAAATCCCTTGCTGTATCCAGAATCGTGCCATGCTCGGGCAAGGTTTCTGGATGCATGTTTCTGGATAGTGCACGTGTATCCTGAACCGGTATTTGTTCAAACTGTTCTCTTCACAATGAAGAGAGTATAAACAAGGACATCATATAGGATGTCCTTGGTATAAACAGCTCAAAGTATCGAAATTCGCCGTCTCATCTGCCACTTCTATGCATCATAATAAAAATTCGACATTTTGTTTCTTACAGGTTGTTATGTAGTCCCCACCAGCAGGCTCGAATAACGCGGGCAGTTTGATGATAAGACTTTGCCAAATTGGAGTAGAATAATTTACAAGGGACTCGGCCACCATCGAGTTCATTTGCCAGTACAATATTATCCATACCGCGGCCCACTTCCCCACCCAATTATTGGCCATTGTTCTGCGGAATTTAACAATCCATAGCCCCTCAAAAAGCCTCAGGTGGAGGCTGTTGTTGGTTTGAACTTTGGCCTTCTCGAACATTCAACATGGCGGAATCGAAACTTCTGAATCGTCTCTCCGAAGACTTCCTCGAGTGTCAGATCTGTCTGCAGCCTTACCGCCGGCCCAAGGTGCTGTCCTGCCTTCATTTCTTCTGCCAGCAGTGTCTTGAAGAGTTTCTCAAGAAACAGAAGGTCAAAACCGAGCTAGATTGCCCCACCTGTCGCAACAAGACTGTACTTCCGGATGGCGGTGTGGCCGAACTGAAAGATAATTTCTTCGTGGAGAGCCTGAGGGACACCGTAGACGTCCACAAGAAGCTCGCTAATGAAGGAGAAAGTCTCGTCTGCGGCAGCTGTGAGGCCAAGTCAGGGGCGGAGTCATTCTGCACGGAATGTGGCGACTTTCTGTGTGACGAATGTGTGGCAATTCATCGCCGTATAAAGGTCACCAAAGGTCACCAGGTGATCGGCGTCGAGCAGCTCAGATCAGCCGAATCCGAGGCGGTAAACATCAAGCCTCGCCCCCTGCCGCCGTGCAGGCACCACTCACAGGAGACCCTGAAGCTGTTCTGCGTCGACTGCAGCGAGGCTATCTGTCAGCTGTGCACAGTGCTGTCACACAAGGACCACAAGTACGAGTATTTCGCCGACACTGCCGGGAAAGCAAAGGGAGAGATAGGCGCTCTTCTTGCGAAAGCCGAGAAGAAGGTGACCGATCTTAAAAATGCCGGCCAACAGGCGCACGCACAGAAGACACAGCTGGAGAAAAATGTCACCGAAACTGTCGAAAACATCAAGAGAAAAGCAGAGGAAACCAGGAGGCAGTTGGTAGCGATGGTCAACAAACAAGAGGCCGACTTACTGAACTCTGTAAACACGGTGAGCCAAACCCGGAGTAAGGAGTTCTCCACCGCTATAGATGAGATCGAGACAGCGACTGTGGCGTTAGAGAGCGCTGCGGAGTTCGGGCGGAACATCGTGGAACACGGGTCGGAGTTTGAGATCATGGCGGTCAGCGGCGAAGTGAACAGTAGACTGAAGAAACTGTTAGGGTTAGAGATCGCCGACATGACAGAAGACTTACCTGCCAAGGCCTACATCGCTTTTGAAGAGGACAAGACGTCAGCTATGGCTAAACCACATCTGGGAGATGTGAAGACAAGTAAAGAAGGTATGATGTGTAATGTAATGAAAAATTGATACGTGCATTTTTAATTAGATACAGAATGCGATATTTAAACCTGTATGGAAGTCTTACATGTATGTCATACTTGGTAGTACACTGTATAAGGAGATTCACAACTAAGACTGCACATGCTCGATGTAAAGGACGGGGCCCCCTTCGAAGTCAACGAAACACGTCAGACAATGCTTTATACATGTCCAGACGTTTTTGTTTACGTCTCTGTGGCCTTCAACTTTGACACAGTAGCGATTATACATCATATTTCGCATGCACGGTCTTTTTTGACCCTGTTCTTTGATTGAAAAAAAATCTAATCTTGCAGCACTACCCATGACACAACACAGAGGGCTTGTTGCTTAAAATCTGACATTGTCAAGAAAGCTAATATCCACAACAATATTATGTATATACTATGGGCAAGTTTTGATGTTTTTTTTTTCGCGTATGTACCATAAGACTCAGGTTTCCGTACGGCCCGTCTCACAACCCTCGGTACCACCGGCCGCCTGGGCCCGACCAGCCTGGGGACGCACTACGGTGGGCAGGACCACGAGGGGCTGGTGCAGCTGAAGGACGGGATTCAGTACTTCACTGTGCCGGACAGCGGGCAGTACAGGATAGAGGCGGCAGGTACGGAGCCACTTATCAATACATACTTCAAGTTTCAGTACCTGTTTTTGACCTAAGCGATAGCTTATGGTATTGTCACATTCTTCTCAATTGAACGTTTATTGCGTTCTTGCCCGTAGGCTAATTGGAAGTACATGTAACATGAGTCCCAAAGACATAACATGCTGCATCTCTTTCTCATTAATCTGGAGAAAATCTGTTGCAAGGCAATGATCATTTCAAATTGTCCGGCGCAGGGTCTGCTGCAGGTTGGGGTAGGCTCGATAAGAAGTCCGCCAGAGGCCGCGGTGCGGTGGTCAGGGGGACCTTTCAACTCAAGAAAGGTAGGATACTAGTAGTAAGCATAAATTCTGTTTTAATTTACTGTATCATACTGAGCCATTTTGACTAACTTATTATGTGGTTGATACCTTCACACTTTTTAAAACAAGCTTACGTATGACCCAGAGGCCATTCCAATCAGTCTTCCTGGTTATATGAGGTGTAACAAGTGAATGTTAGCCTCCAAAACTAAACAAACCAAAATATAGGGAAATTCTTGTCATTGTGATTCTTAGGTGAGGTGCTAAAGATACTTGTTGGCCAGGAGGGATTGGAGAACAAGTCTAACAGTGGCGTCGGTGGTGGAGGCGGGACTTTCGTCACCAAAAGGGACAACACGCCGCTGCTCGTGGCCGGGGGAGCAGGGGGAGGGGATTACACAAAGGACAACAGGAACCCCAACAGTGACGGTACAACAGCAGCAGCTGGACAGTCCAGCTCAGGTGGTAAAGACAATTTTACCGGCGGTTCTGACGGGAAAGGCGCCACTCACGGGGATGATGACCATGTCGGTGGGGGAGGCGGGGGGCTCTTAACGGACGGCGCGAGCGGCAAAACGCACTTCGGTGGCACTGATGGGGGTTATGGCGGTGAGGGTGGGAAAGCGTTCGTGAACGGAGGAGTCGGTGGTAGGGGTGTGAACAACAACGCAGAGGGTGGGTTTGGAGGAGGGGGAGGGAGTTATGGTGCTAGTTGTGGGGGAGGAGGAGGGGGTGGGTACTCCGGAGGAGGTAGGGGAGATGATGAGTGGGGTGCCTGTGCGGGCGGGGGTGGCTCTTATAACGCAGGTTCGGACGCTAGCGGGGAGGGTGGGGCTAATGACGGTCCGGGGTATGTTACACTCACCCGAACTGTGTGAATACGGCACCAACACGGACATGACAAGAAACGACAGATTGATACACGTTGATAAATTGTGTAAAATCTTTATCTTCCTACGACCTATGAAAATTATTGTTTAGATTTTTTTTATCTTCCGACGAATTAAAGTTATTGTGCGAAAATTTTTATCTCCCTATACGACCTATGGAAGTTGTATATCATAGATAACGGACGGCGCGAGCGGGAAAGTGAACTTCGGCGGCACTGATGGGTGTTATGGCAGTGAAGGTGGGAAAGCGTTCGTGAACGGAGGAGTCGGTGGTAGGGGTGTGTACAGCAACGCAGAGGGTGGGTTTGGAGGAGGGGGAGGGAGTGGTGGTTATGGAGGTGGGGGGAGGAGGAGGGGGTGGGTACTCAGGAGGGTGGCTCTTATTACGCAGGTTCAGACGCTAGCGGCGAGGGTGGGGCTAATGACGGTCCGGGGTATGTTACACTCACCCGAACTGTGTAAATACATGTACACCAACATGGACATAACAAGAGATTGATACACGTTGACAAATTGTGTAAAATCTTTATCTTCCTACGGCCTATCAAAATTATTGTTTAGATTTTTATCTTCCGACGAATTAAAGTTATTGTGCGAAAAGTTTTATCTCCCTACGACCTATGAAAGTTGTATATCATAGATGATGATAAATTGTCTATATTTCAATCAGAGCACAATGTACTTGATTTCTACATATCCTACGCAAATCCAGCAAAACAATCCTCGGGCATTTCCGTCAAACGTAGCCCTGTTTCTGATATTTACGTAAAATAGCACATACAGTAAAAGATGTAAAATTCAATCTGTAATATATAGTGTAATAAATACTTGTGGCTAAACCTCTGAAATTCTAAAAGAAAACAAAAGAGACTACAGACGTCAGATAGAAATACTGTAGGCTGCCTTGAGGGATATCTGTACTTCCTTAGGTGGTCACAGGTTAAACGGGGGGTGAATACGATTGGACGTCGAAGTCGTAATAGTAGGAAGCGGACTTTTGTAACCAGATCAATGATATTTCTATATATTGCTGTAATTGACTGTGTAAACTTTGTTGTGCGTGTGTGTTCACACATTCATTGTATACGTATGGGGAGGGCAATTTGTAAAGATGCGTATGCACCTGTTTTGCCCTCCCTTTCATTTTGTGGAAAATTCAAATAAACAAATATTAGGTGAACCGTTATGGCGCTATTGCACAGAAATTTCAAACAGCTTCGTTCTTCCATAGTGTTACCTTCCGCGTATCATTGACACAAATAAAGACTCAATCATATAACATTGACTGAGGAATTATCTGTTTTCCTATCAAAACAGTGTACAAAGTAGGCCAATGAAGGTTAGACATCCAGGTGATAAGATACACAATGAAAATGGTGCTGGTTATACGCAGCTGGATAAATTTTGAAACCTGACAATCATTTCAAGTACCATCCACTACTACTACATACACACGCGCACGGACACACACACACGCGCGCGTGCACATACACATATACACACATACACACACAAGCACACACACGCACACACACACAAATTCACTCATGTGCACACATACATACACGCGCACGCGTGCACACATATACATTCACACACACAAACACACCACGCACGCACCCACTCACACACACGCACACACACACACTGACAGACAGACACACACTGACACAGTTCCCCGGTCCTATATCTGTTCAATCGGGGCTTTCCGACATGTAATACCACCCAGAACAATAGCCTGCCATGTCGTCCATTGGTCCTGTGGAAACCTGACACCCGCTTATACACACGTCACGGCCCGCGAAGAAAGGCCGTCTAGTCTTCTCCACATGTGACAAACAAACCCAGCTATGCGGGGGTGACGACCACACCGCCCGCCTAACACACCTGTCTTCGTGCGGTAAGTACCGACGCTTCCTTCTACTTTTATCTTATCTCAAACTGTGAGAAGTTGAAGAGTATTAGAAGCTAACGCCTTCCATTTTGGACTACATTTTTTTCCTACAGTTAAGGTAATTATGGCGGCAGGTAGACATGTTTGAGCAGGTGGATTTAGACTGCGCCATAACAAGGAAGTAAATTCCTTCAAAAGTCAAGGTAGCTTCTGCATGTGGCAGAAAGGTTCTGATATGCATGGTGTATACGCTGTATATAAACTCAAACACCCGTACATGGATTTAAAATTATATGTAGATTTAGGATTATAAAGACGTGACCTTTAAATTAGACATGTACACGTATACGTGAACCTGTGTAAGGATGCTTCCAGATGACGGTAGGAAATTTTCCCTCTTGCTTTGATTTGAGACTTGGTACGACAGTGTTCTCTCTGCAAAATAAAAGTATGAATGTTGAACTCATGAGCTTTAGTGAAACTTTGAACATAATTATCCCTGTAAATTCATGTCCAAGACAGTTAAGAACAACACCCAATCCGTCATCCTAGTCTTAAGGTGGATGGTTACAGAATTAGGTGTTGATTATATTGAGAAAATCTACGTATAACTCCTCTCAAAACGTAATCTACAGTGTTAACGTGTAAAACAATGTTTTAAAATGCCTTAATTAACGATCTCTTCCACATTATATAAAGTGCGCCAGACGTGTTTTTCTCGTCGATCGTTTCCTTCTTGGTATCGGGTTTCTTTCCTTGAACCCATTTGCATACGTGCACAATAGACCGGATCGGGCACAAAGACTGTGCGGACTTTGACCTTGTAACGTGAGAACTATTGATGAAGTCGGTAGACATGTTTACAGCTAATATGTTAAGACGTTACCATTGTGATATCGCGTGTTGAGAGTTTAGTGTGATTTATCGCAATTGTGGAAGGGTTTACAGAGCCCCCTACACCCCAACACAAGGACGGGTTAACATAACAGGTGGCTATCTCCTTTTCAAGATGTCAACCCGGAGACCAGACTGTAAGGTTTGTTTGAACCACTCACACCGGGAAGGGCCCCTACCCTATTTGTAAGTGTTATGGATTTTCTTAACGTGCTTGAGGTGTGGCTATCCTCAAACACGGGGCCTCTGACTTTACTGCACATCCGAGAGGACGTCCATAACCGAAGCTAATCTCCAAGCAGATCTTTTGGTGGCCAAAAAAGATAGTATCCAACACGCGGACAGTATCCAGCCGGCCGACAGTATCCAACCGCCCACCAAAGTTGGATGGGCCGGCTGTCAGAAAAAAACGGGGCATAGAAAAAGGTCACAATCTTCCCATTCAACCTCTGCTTGGAGAGTGAACCGAAGCTATTTATTCATTTTCACCTGAGTAGAGTGAGGAAACAGGTGTAACGTGCATTTCTAAGGGCATGCACACTGCTACCTGCCAGGGATTCGGACCCAGAACCTTCAGATTCTGAATCAACTGCCCTATACTATTACATGTATGCTAACCATATTTTCAGAACACCTTGTCGTCTGTAGAATGGTTGTCATGACTTGCATATTCAGCCAGGTACACGTAACGTCTGGGTCGTGACAATGTCATTACGTTCTTTGCACGCAACATTTTCTCTCAACAGGAAACAAGCGGACGTTGACCTCATTCGTGTTTAACTTAATGTTTACAGTGTACACAGTCTCCGGTTTTCCCAGAAAAAGTACAAAAGCTTTGTAAGCTGGTAACACCGTGGTCAACTGTGATACACTAGTATGCCGCTGCACGTACTGAGCCAGTATGTTACACCGGGCGCAGTACAACTTTACGGCATCGGAATTTCTACAGTAACTGTGTACGGCGAAAGAATAAGGTGTACTAGCTTCATGTTAATATTTACAGTCTCCGTCGCTTTTCCCAGAAAAAGTACAAAGGCTCCGTCTGTAAGCTAACAACACTGTGTTCAGTCGTGATATCGCTGCATGTAACTATTAGCTATAGTATATTGCACCCAAAGCGCAGTACAAGTCTACCGCGTTACAAATTCTCCTGTATGCGGCAAAAGAATCAGGTTTTTCTAGGTAACTAAGATGAACTTTCATGATAGGTTTTACTACTAAGGGTTTCTGTGCGTTGGAGGCCGTTCTAGGCAGAAATGGTAGGTGTCTTTTTCGCTCACTGCTACAGCGCCAGGTATCAAAAACTAGCAAAACAAACCATACCATGCCGGAGCGGAAGGTTGTATAATTATTGTACTATGAGTACTTTAGGGCCCACTTTTAGCTTCATTTCTAGCTTATAACTAACGTTTAGATTACTGCAAGTTTACTTATCTTTTTTTGTTGTTGATTTCACAGTTTGACGCGCCAACAGAGACAAGATGAGGTACAAGAACGCCATTGTGTACACTGCTGTGCTGGTACTACTTATACTAGCGCCAGGTAAGGATAGAATTTATTTCAACAAGACCTTGTGCATTTGATAGAAACGTGAGAAATATGAGAAGGAAATTCAGTCCAATCAAGCGTAGCACCAAACATATTAGTCCATATGAAATGTTTTTTCGATTTGTTGGTTTCTTTTTAATATGTGTTTGTTTGTTTGTTTGTTTGTTTGTTTGTTTGAATCATTCTTAAGCTCAAATGCAAGCCGCTTTTAATTGAGATCGTGTTTACGTTCACAAATCTACATCATTCAAATTAAATTTGTTCTCTGTGTTGTCTTTCTTTATTTTTTTACCAAAAATATTAACTTTCACACAGTTTTCTGTGACGAAGACGACAGTGACGAAAGCAGATCACATGAAGACTCTGACAGTGACGAGAGCTTCAGTTCGCCTGAAGAACCCGACAGCCGCGGCGGCAGTTCGGAAGAAAATCGCCCGGGGGCGCTGTTGATCTGGGCGGAACAGAAGATCGGCTCCGGCGGCCCGTGGTTCTACGGTCCGACCGTCATCTCCTCGTACCTGCGGTCCCTCCCGGCGGGGGCGGCAGGAGCGGACACGGACCCCACCGAGCTTCTCACTCTCACACCGCCCAGGTAAGGAGTGCCATCGCTAGCCATGTCACCAGAAGTATTGTTTTTGAATTGATAGTCTGTTAGTGTGTGTGCGTGTGTGTGTGTTTCTCTCTGTATGCATGTATGTGTGTGTGTGCGTGCGTGTGCGTGTCTCTGTGTGTGCGTCTCCCTCTGTCTCTCTCTCTAATTCTCTCTGTGTGTTGGTGTGTGTGTGTGTGTGCATGAATGTGTGTTTGTGTGTGTGCATGTGTGTGTGTGTCACTTGTGTGTGTGTGTGACAGTATTTGTGTGTGTATCTGTGTGTGTGTGTCACAGAATTTGTGTGTGTGTGTGTGTGACAGTATTTGTGTGTGTATCTGTGTCTGTGTGTCACAGTATTTGTGTGTGTGTGTGTGATGTGGTGTGTGTGTGTGGTGTGGTGCGTGTGTGTGATGTGTGTGTGTGTGTGTGTCTGTGTGTGTGTGTGTGTGTGTGTGTGTGTGTGTGTCACAGTACACAGTATTTGTGTGTGTCATAGTATCTGTGTGTGTGCGTGTATTATAATGTCTTGCCCGCAATTTGGTTTCAATGAAGCGATGGGGTTGTGAGCTTGGTGTTTCCTTGGGGTCATGATTTCAGTTGTTTTATCAAAGTTGTTTTATCATTATTGGAATCTAATTCTGCATAGGTCCATCCGAGTGGTGACGGGAAACCACAACCAGAGCGTGGTGCTGTGGAGCGAAGTGGCCCAGAACATCGCCAAGACCACCATGGAAGAGGTATGTAGAAAAGTTTTCTACAAAAAAAGCACCGATTTTATACTAATTATAGCCCAGCACTTTTTTCAAACATATATAAGATCTTACTCGGCATTTCAGCAGTCGGACCACAAAGTCAGAACGTTAACGCTGTCAGGGTTTAGCGCCAACGAAAGAATTAACTAGGAAAAGTACACCCCAGTACTAGTAAATACATAATCTCTGCTAAAACAAAAGACTCGAGTCAGATAATCCTAACTAGAATATATTAACACATTCAGCAACCTTTCAAAAGATTTCAAAGAATTTATTGCCGCGACGAAAGTGGCAACTGGAGAGTTCGACATACAAACTTGACAAAAGAGCTAAATAATCAATCTAACATGTATCCTGTTCCTCAGACCGGTCGCCTGACGTCCCCCACTCGAGTGTTCCTGACGGGAACGTCCGGGCGTGTGGGTGGGCTGGCGGTAGACTGGCTCTCCGGGAACATCTACTGGTCCGACGCCTCGTACAACAGCATCCTGGTGGCCACGGCTGACGGGAACAGGCGGAAGGTATTGGTGCAGACTGGCGCGTTCAGCTCACCGTCTGGACTTGCTGTGCATCCTGTGAGAGGGTAAGAGATGACTATATTTTACCTCTACTTCGGGGAAGATGATTTCCCTTCGCGGAAAGTTAGTGTTTTCGATTCAGCTGTAACTCACGGAGGGTTTGACGGATTCAGTCTCTGATTTTCGGTATATGATTACAGTTATTTGGGGTCTAGATTATGTGTTTTTAAGTCTAATTTGATTGACAGGGTTTTGACCAGTTATGTGGTGACTTGGAATGTATGAAACACAAACCATGGGGTAATAATGGAGTGAGTTTCATCATACAACTATATCGGTAATAATGCATTCCATTATATGTAATTCATTAACACAAACTACCTGTTTATCTAATTTCCGAATGTGCAAAATCTCTGATTTCTGGTTTGTACATGTAGACTGGTGTTCTGGGCTTCCCAAGGCTACCCGGGAATAGGCAGCAAAATCGAACGGACCAGCATGACCGGACAGGACCGGACGTCTCTGGCACACCGGGGGCTGGTGGACCCAAGGGGACTGGCCATAGACTACGTAGATGACAGGTCAGATAATGGAAACACTTACTGATCTTTACTACATACATCTGTGAATAGTTTCATCAGGTCGGTAAATCACTTGATTATCACACACACACACACACACACACACACACACACACACACAGCACTACAAACAATACCTCTGCTGTTAAAAGGAAAGGGGGCTTATAACATTAAAGCATGGCATGTATCCTTCAGACTGTACTGGGCAGACTGTGTGACTGGGAAGATCGAGTCTGTGACGCTGGAGGGAGGAGACAGGACAGTACTTCTCTCTCTACCTGGAACCAGCATCAAGGGGCTGGCCATGTACCAGGTAACGCATCATGTTTCATCTGTATTGCAGTTATCTCTCAGAATACTTTCGGAAGAGAATGGTCAAGACTTATGAAAGCAACAATGATCATTGGAAATTTGATCCTTCTGTACCCTATATACTAGTTTTGCATCATACTACAAATTAAACTAAATAATGACAGATCTGTGGTTTCTCTCTTAAGTGCCAACAAAATTAAGCTTGGAAGTCTAAATGGCCAGCATTGATCCAGGAGAAATATTTGCATAGGTCAGTGTTTTAAACTTTAGATTTCTGCCTACTTACAGGATTTCTTTAATGTATTTCAGGATTACCTGTACTACACAGACTGGGCAGGCCGTAAGGTCCACTGTGTGGAGAAGTCCAACGGCAGGGAAGTCTTCGCTGTAATCGCCAGGACCAGCACAAATCCTGTTGGGATCACCGTCTACAACAGCACAGACCAGATCGCACCTGCCAACAGAGGTATGAATGAATGAATGAATGAATGAATGAATGAATGAATGAATGAATGAATGAATGAATGAGTGAGTGAGTGAGTGAGTGAGTGAATGAATGAATGAATGAATGAATGAATGAATGAATGAATGAATGAATGAATGAATGAATGAATGAATGAATGATATCCCAGTTGACTAATATGGTTCTCACTTCTGGTTTACTATGGAAGTATTGCTTTGGGTGGCTGAGATGTGGGTTTGTGTGTCTATCCTAAGAGCTTTTATTGCTTCTATTGGCTAATATTGTTTTGTGTGGGTTTATGTCTCTACATGCCCTAATAGCTGTAGTTGCATGGTGGGTGGGAGGTGATTTTGACAGTTGATTGATGGGGAGGTCCCACCTGAAGGTGGCCCAGTTTGTACTGGGTGGAAGTAAGTTGGTGGTATGTGAAAGAATTCAGGAAGTGGTGTAATGGAGATAATTTGCATAGTTAGCCAAACATCGCCTGGCTGTTTTTTAAACACCTTTCTTGTTTGTTTTTCTTCCTGTTACCGTGTAGTGTCCTGTATCCAAGGAAACCACAACTGCACCCACCTGTGCCTGACTACCTCCACTGGGTACCAGTGTACCTGTGCCGACGGTTACGAACTTCAGCAGGACAACCGCACCTGTAGACCAGGTGAGAACATTGACAGTCTGTTTAATAGTGCCCGACATGACCATGATTATATCATGGGTTTTTAATAAATTAATGAGTTAGAAGTGAGTAGATGGAGATTTGGGTTCAGTTGATTGACAGGGTGGTATTCCTTGGTTAGTACGATGTGTTGTGGGGTTTCAGGAAGGTATGGAACACCAATGTAGTAATGTAATAGTGGAGTTGTATGACTATGAGCATATTTCACTATGAGTATTACAATTGATTCTTTGTAAGTTAATTTGATTCAGTATTTTCCCATGATCATACAAAACAAACTGTTTCACTTACATTCACAAAAATCTGAAACACTTCTTGGAAGTCTGAAATCTCTGGTTTCTAGTTAAATCTATAGTAAATATTATTATTATATCATTATTACATTATTATATCATTATTCTAAGAATTTCTCAGACAAAAGACTGTGCTGCCTGTTCCCTATTTATCACATATAATAATTGTACTTACCTGTCTTTTTTACCAACCAGTTGAGAAGCCAGGAGACTGCCCAGACCAGAGGACCCTGTGGCCGATATGTAGTGACCAGTGCCAGACGGACGGGCACTGCTCGCATGACCGGAAGTGCTGCTTCAACGGCTGTGGCCACACCTGTGCTGAACCAGGTGAGAGTAAATAAACAAACAAATAAACAAATAAACAACCAGTGACTTAGTGCTAAACAGTGTGGTTACATCTGTGCAGAACCAGGTGAGAATAAAGAAATAAACAAATAAAGCAACAAATAAATCACAGCACTAGGAATTGATATCTGTGAAAATTAATAAGTGTTGTTGACACGAGAGAAATTGGACTCCGAGCATGTAAAGAATAATTTATTTCCCATCTAACAAAGTTGTGGAAAGTTTGACATAACAGGTGGCTATCACCTTTTCAAGATGTCAACCCTGAGACTGGATTCTTAGGTTTGAACTACTCATACCAGAAAGGACCCTTGCTCTTATTTGATAAGTGTGGTGGGTTCTTTAACGCGCTTAAGGTGTGGCTGTCCTTCCTCAAACACAGGACCCCAAGCTTTATGTCCCATTTGAGAGGAAGTTATTAACTGTAGCTACTATAGCTACATACTCATTTTCACCTGAGTCAAGTAATAAGGAAATAGAGGGTACAACACTGATGCCTGAGCTTACTTATATGTCATGTATTAGGGATTTGAAGCCATCCAATCTTTAGATACTGCGTCAAAATCACTTTAAACTACAAGTTAGACCAACTTTTTCTCCTCCCCAGATATTGACCCATGCAGCAGTGCCCAGAACCCGTGTGTGTCTGAGGCTCGCTGTGAGGACCACTTCTGGCTGGGGGCCGTGTGCATCTGTCCTGAGGGACAGGAGGGGGACGGACGGACACAGGGGACAGGATGCCAAGGTACAGAACTGGGCATTTTAATAATCATTAGGATAGATATGGGTAGACTTTATTGTACATTCATGTGCTATCATTCATGAGCAAATCTGAGGCTAAGTACAGGCATACAAATGCAAATACTGTACCTGTCAGCTACTTTGGGGGCTGTGTGTATCTGTCCCAAGGGTTAGGTGGGGGACGGACGGACCCAGGGCACAGGCTGCCAAGGTACAGGACCTATTGTTGGATAGTCAATCAGTACCAACTAGGTTGTGTTAGATAGCCAATCAGTAACAAGGAATAATTGTGCTGGATAGCCAATCAGTAACAAGAAGGATTGTGTTGGATAGCCAATCAGTAACAAGGAATATGTGTTGGATAGCCAATCAGTGATAAGGACGATGTGTTGGATAGCCAATCAGTGATAAGGAGGATGTGCTGGATAGCCAATCAGTGATAAGGACGATGTGTTGGATAGCCAATCAGTACCAAGTAGGATGTGTTGGATAGCCAATCAGGGACAAGGAGGATGTGTTGGATAGCCAATCAGTAACAAGGAGGATGTGTTGGATAGCCTATCAGTAACAAGGAGGATGTGCTGGACAGCCAATCAGTACCAAGTAGGTTGTGTTGGATAACCAATCAGTAACAAGGAGGATGTGTTGGATAGCCAATCAGTAACAAGGAGGATGTGTTGGATAGCCTATCAGTGACAAGGAAGATGTCTTGGATACAGCCAGTAAGTAATGTGAAAAATGTATGTAATGTGAAATGCAATTATAAAAATGAATAATTTTGTTCATCTACCTAGAACCCCGCTGCCCATCCCTGACATCCTGCACAAAGTTCTGCCCACTTGGCTTCAGACTGGATGATGAGGGCTGTCCCATTTGTGAGTGCAGGGGTGAGTAAGATCAACACTGACAGCTTACTACCTCTAAATGGAAGTGTTGTTTTGGGTGGCTGAGCTGTGGGGTTTTTTTTTATTAATTGGTTTCATGGATTTATGAGTATTAGATAGTAAGCACAAATGTGCTTATAAGATCCTCTGCTCAAGAACATAAAACAAAAAAAATATAGGTTGAAATAACAAATACAAAGTGTGTAAGGAACATAATATGAATTTATGAATTAATGAATGAGTGTCCATTGTTTCATGAGCTGTTGTTACCATGGTAACAGGAAGCGACAAGCCAGGCCAGTGCCCTGCAGAAGACGACGATGATGATGACTCGGGACCCTGTTGGTGTCACTGCACCTCCGACCATCATTGCCATGGCAACAAAAAGTGCTGCCGTGTGGGCTGTAGTCTGCAGTGCGTTGACCCCGAGACGGACAGCAGCAGTGAGGATGTCTGCTCGTGTGTTGCCATGGCAACCTGTGGTGACGACGGCTGTCGGTGTGAGCCTGGTTACTTTGGTGACGGGACGCAGGATGGTACTGGATGTACAGGTAATGTTGGAACTACATTTGTACAATTTTCTATAAAAGGATTATTCTGTAAAGTATGATCCAAAAGTTATTGGCAGGATTTGTTTCATAGCCAATCCGAAACAAGAAAGATGTGTTTGATAGTGAATCAGCACCACAGAGGTTGTATTGGATGGCCAATCAGCACCAAGGAAGATGTGTTGTATACTAGTAGCCAATCAGTAACAAGGTAGATACAGCCAATCAGTACCAAGGGGGATGTGTTTGATAGCCAGTCAGTACAGAGGAGGATGTGTCGGATAGCCAATCAGTAACAAGGTAGATATAGCCAATCAGTACCAAGGGGGATGTGTTTGATAGCCAATCAGTACAGAGAAGGATGTGCTGGATAGCCAATCAGTAACAAGGTAGATATAGCCAATCAGTACCAAGGGGGATGTGTTTGATAGCCAATCAGTACAGAGGAGGATGTGTTGGATAGCCAATCAGTAACAAGGTAGATATAGCCAATCAGTACCAAGGGGGATGTGTTTGATAGCCAATCAGTAACAAGGTAGATATGTTGGATAGCCAATCAGTACCAAGGGGAATGTGTTTGATAGCCAATCAGTACAGAGAAGGATGTGTTGTATAGCCAATCAGTAACAAGGTAGATATGTTGGATAGCCAATCAGTACCAAGGGGGATGTGTTTGATAGCCAATCAGTACAGAGGAGGATGTGTTGGATAGCCAATCTTAACTTTAAAAATTGGCAATAGATATAATCATTCTTGAAGTTAATTTCTTTGAATAGAGAAATAATCTGTTTCTACAATGAAGAGATTTTTTAATTTCATGGCATTATAAAATCTAAGCTTCTCACTATCTTCCACAGATATTGATGAGTGTGCTGATGACCCGTTACTATGTGATGATAATGCCATCTGCACCAACACAAACGGGTCATACCATTGCACCTGCAGGGACGGGTTTGTGGGCAGTGGAGTCACCTGTGCAGGTGAGTAGTCAACTATGTGTACCTGTAACACAGTGATATCAACATCATATCATACATTTCCTCTCCACATCTCCAATGCATTCAGAAAAAACACATTAAAACACTTTTCAGGAAGTGTCCATGATATGTTAGTTGCCGAGTTGTTACCATATCACTTCCGCAAATAATTTAATCAGGTTGATGCATGATTGAATAAATACGGTTCTTTTATTCACAACCATTTGTTTTACATGGTTCCCTGTGCACTGGAGCTTGGTGTTTCATAGTGCACTGTGTACTTAAGCTAGGTGTTAAAGACTGTAATAATGCAGTCCCAAGCATAAGCCAATTGTGACCTACGTATACTATAGGTATTGATACAACATTATATAGTGTTACAGTTTAAAATGTTAGCATGACTGCTTGTCTGTTGCAGATGTTGATGAGTGTTTAGCAGGGTCTGCAGACTGCCATGACCACGCCCACTGTCATAACGAGCCTGGGTCTTTCTACTGCACATGTGCAGCTGGATATGAGGGGGATGGCAGGATGTGTGAAGGTGAGGAATAGTCCTGAGTGCTTGAGTAGTTTTCACCGTTAGTAACAGTTTTACAGCAAAAGCAAAAAAGTGAGGGACCGGATGCCAACTCAAATGCCAGAATTGAACACTAACTCTTATTCTTACAATACGTTTTTCTTTAAAATTCCTATTTGCAGGCATCCTTTCATCTCGCAAGGTGCTAGTAAGACTCTTGGTCTGGTGTTGTGCCCATATAACTGTTATACAGAAATCATTAACCGATGTTCAAGATAAACCTTTAAACAGAATTGGTGAAAAAAATGCCCAGGTCAAAAAGCTTTAATTTTTTGTAAGGACAAATTGCAACCTACCATTCCCCACTATTTGCGAGCCTAACTTTTATTCAGTTTTCTGTTTCTAATTTCCTCCTGCCTGTTGTACAGATACTGACGGCTGTCTGGAGGGAATCTGTGTGCTGGAGGCTGCCTGTACCGACGTGCCTGCCCCAGGGGTGGGGGCTGTGTGCACCTGTCCCCCGGGGATGGAAGGGGACGGCAAGCTGGACGGAACGGCTTGTACTGGTGGGTGAAAATAACCTATACAATAGAGATGTTACTGACACTGCCTTTTAGTTAGTATGATGTCAGATAAGAATAGTGTAGTAGCACACAACAGGTTTGCACAGTTTAGATATAGAAGTCCTGGATTCAGCATGTGCATTTATAGTTTGAAATGTTACCTTGGAGATATCTTTGGAAATTATGGGGTTGGCCAAGGCACATATAGCCTGTCAAAATATGTTTATAAGACTTATTAGTAGACATTATTTTTGTTTCAACCATTCTTTATTTATGAAAGCTAATAGATTGGCTTGATAGCTGCCGCAATTCATTCATTAAGGGCATGAGAGAAGAGGTAAGGGTCAGACAAAATACATACTTTATACATTATTAATGTTTTACTATTGACAGTTAAAAATATTGTTTTACAGATATGGATGGGTGTGGCACAGAGAACGGCCCCTGTGTGGACGAGGCCTGGTGTGAGGATGTGCCTGCCCCTGGGGTGGGGGCGGTGTGTCACTGCCCCCCTGGGTCAGGGGGGGACGGCAGGAGGGAGGGGACAGGATGTTCAGGTACGTAGGGCAATATTATCCTAGTCAAGAGAAATGTTTAATGCTATAATTTAGCAAAGCTTTTCAGCTCTGTTTGGTTACCATATTATGCCTGCCATATTAGAGAAATGTTTAAATTGTTATAGTCATGCAAATTAAGTCTTGGTTTACATTATTTTTATCTAATTGAATTGCTTTTCTATCCAAACTGCCTTGGACAGAAATGCACTTCTTTGAAAGCTTTTAACAAAATGTAGAAAACACTTTACAAGAGGTTTTGTTGTATCATTATGAGTCAGAGCTTTCAAAAACCATGGATAGTCATAAAAAAGATGTTGGGCCAAATTGTTTCTTTCTGTCATTGAGATACAATAAATTATACATGTAATCTGTATCTGTATCTGTATAGCCGGTATAACCGCCTTTCAACGTAACACACCAGCTCATCATATCATTTTTTCCAGATGTCAGCAGTTGCAGCCCTGCTCATAACCCGTGTGCGGCAAACGCCACCTGCGATGACCAGATGTCTCCACCTGTCTGCACCTGCCCAGCTGGCTGGCAGGGAGACGGCAGGAGGGACGGCTTCGGGTGTGAGGGTAAGTCTTCCCTTACTTGTTTGTTTGTTTTGCATGACTGGTATATCACCTTAGGTGTAACACCAGTTTTTTACAGTGAGTACAGGCTGCGTAAGACTGGACTGTTGCACCACTTACACTTCGGAAGGACTGATTTTTTCGATAAGTGTGCATCATCAGGTTCTTAACATGCTTATAGGTATAATGGCTGAGACTCCTTAAACACAGGGCCTCCAGTTTAATGTCCCATCAAACTGACAACCTTTAGAAAATAAGTGAACAATGCTAACCACAAGGTCACCTTGCCATCTATATAGCTCTGTCTTTATATAATATATACACTGTACCACCAAAATTGTACTGACATTTTATGTTCATTAAAAGAGAATGTAATTCATTAATGCAAACTATATCTATGTTGCTCTTGTTTTGTCACCAGACATAGATGAGTGTTCAGATGACACCAGCATGTGTGAACAGACCTGCGCCAACGCACCTGGCAGCTACAGCTGCGCATGTCAACAAGGCTTCCAGCTGAACGATGACAGTCGCACCTGTCAGGATGTGGACGAGTGCACTTCGGACAACGGGGGGTGTCAGCATGTCTGTGAGAATGACTATGGGAGCTTCTACTGCGAATGCAGAGATGGGTTTCAACTGGGGAGTGACAGGAAGTCATGCCAAGGTATGGGAAATTTACGGTAAACCATTTGATAACATATTCAGCACCAAGGACAGACACTTCTTTTGGATAAATAGCATCATGATAAAGGTTTAATAGCTATAAACTGTGCAAAATTTTTAATTTAAAGCATCTAAAACATGTATATATATCTGAACACAAGAAATCTGAGAATAATCACGAAAGTTTATATGTAGTAGTCATAGTAAAATGTTGAACTTAATTTCAACACTGTAAGTACAGAGAGACCAAATTTTCAATGATTTGAGATTTCCAGAAAGTATGCAATCCTTGGCTTCCTGAATTCCCGTGTCGACCACCATATTACAGATGGCTACCCGCCTTTTGACCTCTTGTCATTCTGCCTGTCAATCTTCCCTCACCCATGTGCTATCAACTTACACACTGGCCAAATCCAAAGCTACATGCAGATAAACAGATATACAAACCAAAGCTCAGACTCACAAAACAGTACTTTCATACCAAGAAGAAATAATAACCTTATTGGCCTGTATATCTGCAGATATGAATGAGTGCCGTGAGGACCACTCCTGTAGTCAAATATGTAACAACACAGCAGGCTCCTACTTCTGCTCCTGTTTGGAAGGGTTTGTTCTGGCTGAGGACGGGTGGACCTGTAGAGGTGAGATGTTTGTTTGTTTCTTTCTTATGTTTTGTATGGCAGGTAAACCATGTTTTGTGTAATTTTGTGCAAGCAGCATAATACCGGACTGTATTAACTTAATGGTGGATACATTTCTGGTGCTGAAGATACATAAATTGATTTGGTTACAAAACCTGCTGTAAAATATGGGACACATGATATTAAGCTCTGGTCCAAGGTTCATTGTACTTCTGAGCTGTTCAGAGTTTGGGGAATTTCCACATACAACAAACCTGTACATAATGGACATAGCATCTGTCTTCTTCCTTACAGCCACTGTAAGAAAAGCTCTTTGGTGAGGTAAAACTGAATCAAGATCACTTTTCTTTCATTAAAATGATTTGTTCCTTTCCAGCGGAGAACCCGTGTGCAGATGACTCAGGTTGTGATGATATGAACGGCTGGTGCACGAGTGTGGACGGGCAGGCTGTGTGCGGCTGTAACAGCGGGTTTGAACTCATGCAAGATGGGACAACATGTGAAGGTTTGTGTGACTGTTTATTTTTTCACATAACCAGCAAACCATCTGTGCCTTTCCTTAGGATACAATGTTTTCTATTTGGGCCTGCCCTCAGATTTAAACCCTGAGAACCTTTTAACTCCTGTTTTTGCTATATAATATTAGTTTTAGTGCTGAAAAAAAAAGCCTTATGTTTTCTTGGAGGGACATGAAATGCTTACTAATAACATGTCATGTAATGTTACAATTTTGAATGATGTTTGAAGACTTTTTTCAGTATTATGTGCAATACTGAAATATTAAATCCTATAATAACATAACCAATTTGTACAGATGTTGACGAGTGTGCTGATGACAGCAGTTGCCATGGCAACGCCACCTGCATGAATGTCCCAGGCTCCTACAGCTGCATCTGTGATGATGGTTACCAAGGCGATGGAAACACCTGCTCTGGTTGGTCATCACCGTTAACAACTTTTCTTGTAAAGCATTGCATCAAATCTGCCTAACACTTGTTTGGTGAATCTATTGAAGAGAAATGTTTTGATTGACAAAACTAGTTTTTTGTTAATGATACAGTACCATATTTTTGGGAAGGGAAAAGATGGTGCTGATGTCAAAGGCCATACAATAGAGTCATCTTTTTTATCAGTGCTGAATTTTCATCTATGGGGCAGAAATAGTGTTTTTTGATTAAAATTCCGAATGCCGTATGTTATGTTACTTCTTAAGTCTATTCAGTTCTACTGTACCTGTCCAGTACAATTTGAAGTTCCAATATTTTGGACTTGTACCTGAATGATTTTTGCAGCACTGTTCCAGTAACTAATTATGATTGCACTTACAGACATAGATGAGTGTGCAGAAGACCAGTACATCTGTGACCCCCTGAGGTCAGCCTGTGTGAACCTGCCTGGGTCGTTCCATTGTGTTTGTCTGGGGGGGTTTGTGATGGAAGATGGGTCTGACATCTGTCAAGGTAATGATAAAGTTTTTTTTATTCAGAGCTTTTAAGTTATTACTCCGTGAAGGAGGTCAGGACCTCCGGACCGAGTGTTGTAATCGGCTGATTTTTCATGTTCGCAGTCAAAACACTGGGTTCTCTTTGTGTAATCGGCACGCAATTTTATACGCCGTCTGCGGGCATGCCCGTGTTGATGCACGAATGTGTATTTTTGCCGTTGCTGCTTTCGCGGTCAATGTAATATCGCAGACGCACCCCTACAATTACGAGGCGAATTGGAATGGTCCAGAAAAACGCGTTGTTTGGAATAGCAGTGGGGTTCAAAAAAGTTCATGCAGATACGGGGTGGTTTTTATAAGTGGTTCCAGATGTTTTTGCCCATGGTTAAGAGATGCCAAGTTTTTTGGAAGATGTTCGCAGCCAAAACGCATTCTTCCGTACGTCGCATTTCTGTGTAATTTCGCATGTGGTGTTGCATTATGTCCGGGATGATGCACGTCTTTTTATTTTTACCGTAGCTGTTTTGATATTGGAGTAAATGCTTATTTTCGAAACATCCCCATTTCTTTGAAATGGTTTCGTCCGTTTATGCAACTGTTACTGCGCTAATGACGACCAGTCGCGCTGTCCTGATACACCGCGAATGTGCGAGTGTTCCCTGTAGACAGTCCCGGGAGTCATTTTTTGCACATTCCAGGAGCCAAACCAAAATACGTTCATGAACCGAGTCCAAAAACCGAAACGTGAAAATCGGATGATCGGACCTGATGTACATTTCTCTTTCTATAGATTGTACACACAATACACACATCTTTAGATAATCTGGCCATGGCAGGTTAAAAAAAAAGTAACCCTGAATCATACTAGATTAGCGTAAATGCATGTTAATGCGTTCAAAACAAGAAAAAAATTGTTTCCGGGTAGTTAATCTCTTGAATCACGGCGCTGAATATTGACGCAAAAATATTTCGGGCATCGCGCGCCCTTCCCGCGTCACGTGTAGGCATCTCGCATCTCTGATTGGTTGTTGCGTCTTAAGATGACTGAGCCGACGCGCGTTTAAACAATTTTTCTTTGTTCGATTTATCACACTTCACAGAGAATTGTCGCCAATGGCTACTTCTTTTTGTTGCAATATATAATACTTCACGGAGAATTGTCGCCTATGGCTTCTTGTTTGTTTATTGGTTTGGATGTTCAACACATGAGCAAGGGCAGCCCAACTAGCCTGTGGCTATTGCAAAGAGCTTGCATCGCTGACAAGACATGACATAGCAATAACATATAAAGTTAATATGGGTAGCTTAACAGTCTATAAAAATCACCTTCCACTCTCCATGCGACTGTTATCTGTATCTGACTGTATAGTCAGTCGTAATAACTGCCCTTCTGTGTAACACACCAGCTTCTGTATCTGTATAGCTGGTATAACCGCCCTTTGGTGTAAAACACCAGCTTCTGTATCTGTATAGTCGGTATAACCGCGCTTCTGTGTAACACACCAGCTTCTGTATCTGTATAGCCGGTATGACTGCCCTTCGGCGTAACACACCAGCTTCTGTATCTGTATAGTTGGTATAACCGCCCTTCTGTGTAACACACCAGCTTCTGTATCTGTATAGCTGGTATAACCGCTCTTTGGCGTAACACACCAGCTTCTGTTGGTTTTAATGACAGTCAAACACACAACCCCACAACTCCTCCACCTAAAAACAATACTTCCTTATCATACTGTTAAGCAGTACACTGTTAGCTATTGAGCAAATGTATTGTTACAAATATGCAAAGGTTAAAAAAATTTTTTTTGTTCTTGGCAGACATTGATGAGTGTATGTCAGACAGTCATGACTGTGACCAGAATGCCGACTGTGAGGACACAGAGGGCAGTTATGTGTGCCGGTGTGCAGTAGGATATACTGGGGATGGCAGGACGTGCACAGGTCAGTCTGATGGTTCATTAGCCCGAGTGTCAGCCTTTTTAGCTTTTGTCCGCTCTCCATGATCTGCTACCAGTCGGAAAGCTAAAATGGCTGGCACTCAGGCTAATGGTTCATGGGTTAGCCTCACTTCATCATGCTTTTAATGTTAGCTCCCTAAAGGTTTGATGGCCAACATTAAGTCAGGGGTATCTTAAAATGATAGATAATTATGATTCATAATTACTTTTCATCATCTATAGGGGAAGCAAAGGCAATAACTTAGATGTCCATTTCAGCACCAAGGACAGATGCCTTTCAAAATGTTTCTCATCATTGAAATAATCAATAAAACTGATCTGTGTTATATCATACACATACAGACATAGATGGCTGCAGCCCTGACCACAACCCCTGCGTCCCGGAGGCCACCTGTACCGACGTGCCTGCCCCAGGGGTGGGGGCCGTGTGCACCTGTCCCCCACTGAGGGACGGGGATGGGTATGTGGATGGGGAAGGATGCAGTGGTATGTTTTAGAAGAGTCATTTCTCAGAATACAAGTCAAGAGCTAAAAAAATAACACTAAATTATAAATATTAACGTTATCTCTATAATGTTATAAGACAGGTTTTACCTCCACTGACCTATCCACTGTTACATATATCCACCACTTTGAAACACAGTGTGTTTCAGAGGTCTCTACCAAACCCCCATCCCCCCCCCCTGCAGAGTTAGGCAATGCAGGCTATTGGAGTGGGTTGCTCTGGAAAACTCTTTTGGGGAAATTTTGGGGGGTGATCTTGTGAAATTATGTCAGAACAGAAGATAATAACATTTGCAAGACATAGTTTTAACGTTTTGAAAGCTTTTTATAATGCTTGTAATGAATACTGGTTCATTTTGAAAACAATTTTAATTTCATTTATACGGTACTTAATATCTTTTTCTATGACGCTACAGTGATACCCCAGTGCAGTTCAGATGCCAGCCCGTGTGTGCCCGAGGCCCTGTGCACAGAGCCCCCCACCCCAGGGGCTCTAGCTTCCTGTTCCTGTCCCAGAGGGTGGCTGGGGGATGGCAGAGTGGATGGGGAAGGATGTATAGGTATGTATTATCTCTTTAAACATCTATGCTGCCAACATATACATAAATTTTGCTTCTGATAAAAAACCTTGAGTGAAATATTTAGTCAGATAACATCATACTTCTAGCAGCCCTACCTCTGGTCAGTCCCCTAGAAGCTTGATGACCAACACTTCTCAGTCAGAAGAATTGGCAACATCATTGATCCTGTTGATTTATGCATATATGTGCTAAAATGGACAAATTATTGTCAGACTGAGAACTGTTTGTTACCACAGTGTTGAAGGCTGTGATGACTGGTTTACTTAGTGACATAGAATCCTGAGCTGCTATTAGTAGCTCTGGGAATGGGGGATTGTTCTCTGGAGTCTTGAGTTACAGGCAGTGAAACTTTTTTGCTGCCTATTTCAGACATCGACGAGTGCCTGACAGACACCCACGGCTGCTCCCACCTGTGTGTGAACACGCAGGGTAGCTTCTCCTGTGCCTGTCCTGAGGGCTACCTGCTCCGGGAGGACGGGCGGTCGTGTGAGAACATTGATGAATGTATAGATGACAACGGAGGCTGTTCTCAGGTGTGTGAGGACACAGAGGGCAGCTACCGGTGTGCCTGTCAGCCTGGGTACAGGCTGGAGGACGAATTCATGTGCTCAGGTGAGATACATCTTTTGAATTAATTCAAAAGATTAATCCATCTATCCTTTCATTCATTCATTCATGCATCCGTCCATTCATTCATCCATCCATCCATATGTCCATTCAGTCCATTCATTCATCCATCCATCCATCCGTTCATTCATTCATCTATCCATCCATTCATTTATTCATTCACCCATTCATCCATATGTCCATTTGTTCATTCATTCATTCATTCATTCATTCATTTTCATTCATTCATTCGTCATTCGTCATTCATTCGTCATTTATTCCATTCATTCATTCATTCATTTGCTTAGGTGAGACACATTTTTAATATATGAAAAAAAACACTTATTGTATATTTGTGTGCAATAACTTAGCGAATGTCCATTTCAGCACCAAGGACTGATGCCTTTGAAAAGTAGTTTTTCCAATAAAAAGGCACCAATGTTTAAGAACTTGTTAGAAAACAAGAGAAAAAAGCATTCTAAAGTGATAGGTACTAGGCTAGGCTAATTACAGTATAAGAGTTGCATCTTACTTCATAATATTTACAGTGTTTCTTATTATTCTACAAGCTTTAAACCAGTGTTAATATGATATTTTGTTTTAGAGGTAAATGAGTGTGCAGTGTTTTGGAAGCTGGTCCATTTTCCATATCTAAAAGTGTATATTACAATACTTTCTCATTGTATTATCATTCCATGATATATCTTAACCAGTGAATACATTGTTTTGTTGTGTCCTACAGATGTGAATGAGTGTGCGGAAGGCAGGGACAGTTGCCACGCCAATGCAGAGTGTATAAACAATGAAGGGTCGTACGAGTGCTACTGCCGGCCTGGGTTTGAAGGGGACGGACGCACCTGCACAGGTAGGGTAGAAATATACATGTTTAGGCAAAGCCACCATTGTGTAATAACCTAGATGACCCTTTCAGCACCAAGGACAGGTGCCTAGTTTCTCTTGTAGTTTCTCTACAAAAAGTGCATCTTCCCCTGAAGTGGTCTAACGTCAACACATTTTACTAGGCATAGTAAAAATACCTGAGGGATTGCTAAAATTTTCCCCAAATTGTTACAAGATCACTGCAAAAAACTCATTCTTTAAGCTTTGGATAAAGGTCCCATTTCTTCCCTCACATTTACCTTTATGTATGTTTTATATGTACTGAAAAGGGTTTTGTGCAATGGGTCTACTATATGCTATAGACCTACCACTAAGGTCTTACATACATACATACATACATTAACTTGCAAAAAACATTACATTATTTTTTTATCCAACAGACCAGGATGAGTGTGAAACATCAGACTGTCAGCAGCTGTGCACAAACACACCCGGCAGCTTCATGTGCGGCTGTCAGGAGGGCTACCTCCTATTGGACGACAGGCGGTCATGTGACAACATTGACGAGTGCTCATTGGACGACCGCGGAGGGTGCAGGCACATCTGTAGGGACACGGAGGGCAGCTACTACTGCGAGTGTGAGCCAGGGTTCCATCTGGCCTCCGACCTGAAAGCTTGCATCAGTAAGTCATTCTTTTATCATTCTTCACATCTTCAAATGAAAGAAAACAAATTTGAAAGTTTCATATTTAATACCTAAAAGTTATAAGACAGTGTCCTCCCAGGGTGCAGACGAAATAGTCTTCCGAGACTGGACTGCAAATGACAATAAGAATGTATTTAGTTCTAATGGCTTTATTGGTTCGAAAAGGCAGTGTAACAGTTAAAAACATGCAAAGCATTTTTCTGAGTCTTGGCTAATGGCTATAACTGTTATGTAATGTTGAATACTAGTAGCTATTAGCCAAGTCTTCCCATAATGTTTGCCTTACTTAATTAGTAGAAATGTTGCTGTAACAATCCTTTATTCATTACCTTGTCAGTAGGTTGTTTGATGCCTAGCTGCATGCAAGACTAAAGATTTTTCCCATGTGATTTCTGTTGATACAGGAGACAATGTTATAACAGCCAACCAAGGAGGGGATGGGGAGGGTGCAGTTCCAGTACAGCAGACAAGGGGAGCTCCCCTCCCCATGGCAGTAGGACTGTCCATCGCTGCAGTGCTGCTGGTACTCCTGGTGTTGGCTTTTGTCAAGTGTCGGCCCAGGATCAACCATTCTGCAGATGGGTAAGTAGGACCAAACAGACAATGCACAATACATTGTGCTAGGTACATCTACTAGTATGAAGGTTAGACATCTAAGTAGTACTGTGATACAGACAGAATTGAATACACTTTGAAAACTGTCCAATGTGTCAAGTAGCATCAACTACTTTTCATCAGTGACTAAAGGAATCTGTAGTTGAACTATAGTGATGGAATCCTCTTCAGAGCTTGTCTTACTTTTTTTTTCTAATGGACTGTCTAAATAATTGTCTTCTCCTTATTTAGATACCAATTCATTATGACTTTTGGACAAATAGTTGCCCAACTACAGTTTCCATTAGTCACTGAAAAAAAGTGGACAAATCTGCAATGATCTATCTTGGTCTTACAGCCTAAAGAACTCGCTGCCATCCGTGTTCTACAAAAAGCCCCTCAAAGATCCCGTGGAACACATCTATGACAACCCCAAGTTCCTACCTGAGACATCCATCAGCAAGGCTGTTAGTGAGAAGCAGGTCCGGTTTTTTATTTTTTTTTAAATTTTTTAACTTCCGTGTCCGTATCATAGCATTGTTCTATTTCATGCAAAAATTCACCCATTATATCAAACCCCTGAGGGTACATAAATTTTGTAGTCGAAAAGTGTAGCAACGTTTCCCATGTATGTTCCATACTTATACTAGGTTTGTTTATTGCAAATTCTTGCCCCAGGGCTAATTGCAGGAACAGAAGAAACATGGTGTAAAAAAAAAAATAGTTACAGATCATATACATGCATGTACTTAGCGAGTAGTATTAGTTGATTGGTGTAACAAAAGGATTTCATGTTGTGAAGCTTATAACCAATTATCACATCAGGTTTGGTTTGGTTTTCCTTTAATGCCCATAATCATGATAATGATCGTTCTGGGCATACACAGTTTCACCTGAGTGAAGAAAGTTGTGTAAAAGTGCCTTTCCCCAAGGGCACAAGGTTGGTGACTTGGCAGGATTCGAACCCAGGGCCTCTTGGCTCTGAGCATGTACATGTATGGCTAAAGTAAAGTTAACCTGCTTCCATATACATATAGGTCCACGTCATCCTGCCACCACAACCGTCCTCCCCACCGCCACCTCCGCCACCGCCGATTGGACAGAGCAGCAGGCGCCCGATGAGTAGGCGGTCTCCAACTGTATCACCTGCGCAGCCGCGCCCTGCACCTGGCAGCAGCCGTCGAGCCCCGCAGGTGTCTGAGAGAGCAGAGAACCCGTACGTCCTTGACCCCACCAGACACATCCAGCATCGCACGTCAGTGCCAGGTCAGAGGCCGGAGGTCAACAATGATGACACCATCAGTGAGCACATCTATGAGACGCTTGATCTTCGGGATGTTCCAGTTTCAATGATTTGAATAGACTGTAAATCACTTCATATTTGCAGTAGCAAAATTTCGTGCTTGGAGAAAAATTAACATGTTTGCTGAACTATATGCCACAGAGACAGCAGGTGTATTAGAAAGAAACTCTGCAGATTATTTGTTCGCAGTAATGATAAGTTTACAGTACAGAAGTGACTGTGAAAATGATGTAAAATATAAAAGTACCCCGAATATAAAGTGATTTACACTAAAGTATACCAAGGAAAAGGAGATACAAATATGCTTTAAGTAAGACAGTGGCTACAGAGATTCAATCAGCAAAACTTAGTATCATGATACACAGCACATAATGGATGTACATGTAATGTTAGGACACTGTGCACATTTGATGAGAGGTAAGCACTATAGTCTATTATAATGCAGTACTGTAGTGTGAGTGAGTACACATATTGCATCATTGTTTTAAATAGAAGCTATGCATTTTGAGAATATCATGCAATGACTGCAAGGCATTTTTTGTGTCATATTATACTTTGTTGCCATAGGGTTGCCAATATTATTTGCCAGCCAATTTTGCCACATTGTAGCAGTTTTAAGGCTACTATATACACAAGAATTGTGGTGATTATAACTTGTGATGTATGGGATTTACAGTCTTAACAAACATATAGGATGTATTTTTAATAGGATAAGCGTATCCTTTATCAGAATGGATTAATGGATGAAACTAACAGTGTGTACTGCACAGGCTAGTCCACAGTATTTAAGGGTTTTGTTGTTGTCACATTTCACTTCTCAATAAAGAATCATGGAAACCAATCGATGGTTGACATTTGTTTGAAATAAAACAGAAGTATACATTTATCTCTGCTCTGCTGAGAAAATGAAGCATCTAAAATATCAACCTAAATAAAAGTTTTCTTCCAGACCAATCTGATGATACATGTACATATATCTTCATGTGCATCAATTTTGGCCAGTGAAAAAAAGTTTTGCCAGTTGCCACAAGTTTTCAGATTGAGAAGTAGTTTGCTACATGGTCTACTGAAACACGAGAGCCTATCAATCTCCAATGATCAAGTAGGTGCTGGGGTAAAAGATTGTGGTGGTAATATATTCTGGGTGATAGCCAGACCTCTCTGATAGCCCCTTACCTTATAAAAACAGATACACAGTTGTTAAGGGAAAACAGATGTCCACATACACATATATCCTTTACAGTGGCCAAGGTGTCACATAGGCTCATTTTGCGACTCGATCCTTCTTAAGCCAGCTCATAAAAAGTTGTGTGTCAGTTTTTCCTCTCAAGTCTTTGAAACAGTACTCCTTTGTCTGCTCCAAGAGTTCTTCCTACATACAGCCCCTCTCTCCCTTCCACACACGGGATATCCTCAGCATCATGCCACGTTCTTTCATCTTCTTCGATCGCAAGTCTACCCAGAAGTCTACTCATCAAGTCTGGCATAGCAGGCTGTAGAAGTATCCCAGCAACCCTCAGTGTTTCCATGGCGATATGAAGGATGGTTCCCGCCCGTTCTCGGTCCCGGGGAGTGTCACCAAGTTTCCACGGCTTGTGTCTATGTACAAAGCCGTTCGCCTGTTTCACACACAGCATGGTTTCTTCTAACACCTTGTAGACGTGGAAGTTTTCATAGTGTTGATTAACGGAACCTGGAAGATGATACAAAAAAGAAGTGTCAAAAGTGATTTCAACTTAGATTTAGGAAAAGCAACGTGAAATAAAGAGGGAAAAAAAGGAATTTCAAAGTGATGTCAATCCAGTTTTAGCTTACTGAAGAGCTATTCTTTTACTGGACATGACAGAGAAGACAGATGCTATGCACAGCATCGACAGGTTCATTGTACCAGGAAAATTCCCCTAGCTCATTTCGACAAGTACAATGACATGTGAACCATGGCTTAACGTCCCGTCCTAAGAACTGCGTGCATGCTGGCTGAGTGACAACAGCCAGAATTCAAACTCCCAACCTCTTGGTCCAGAAGCAAGGTTGCTAACCACTGGACTAGGCATGCTACTACAAACAAACACTGAAAGCAAAGAAATGGCATTCCACAAATTGACATATGAAGTATATCCATTATTTCTTACTACCTGGTAACTCTTGTAAAGTCCTGAGTAACTTGTAATCCTCTTCTGTTGCCCAACTGCTGCTCTGTCTCCCAAGATGCACTGGGAACATGTCTGCTGAGCATGCTGGGAAGGTCTGGGTGGGGTTCAGGCTTGTTGCTAGGCACCGGTTCAGCAGGCCTCCGATGTTGCCTGCGAGGTCTGCATTCAGAACTTTCACCACCTTTTCATCTGAGTAATCTGGAAAAAAAATATACATTCAGGAATGAAAAAAAATAAACAAAAAGGTAATATTTGCAATGCAAATACATAATGTTTACCTTCTTCACATGGTCTAGCCTAACAAACTTCTGTTTATTGTTACTCAAATACATTCATATATGATATATAGTGACAAGCCCATCCAACATTATCCTTCTACAAAACACCACAGGGTGGCTGCTACAGCACAATTTACCATGGTAACAGACCTCTGGTAAAGGTCATTGACTTAATTTGTTTGGTCTGGCTACCAGCCTCTGGTGAATATCAGCCATGCCAGAATGAATATAAGTAGTGTGATGATCATTAAAGAAAGAAGAAAGCTATCTCTATTTAAGAAGAAAATGTCTTTCTCACCACCATCGGCCTCCAGCACCCCATGTTTGAGGAGAAAGTAGCGCAGTCCGTCTGCAGAGTATCTCTGGATCCTGTCAAACGGGTCAACAACGTTTCCCTTACTCTTCGACATCTGAAAAATGGAAGGAAATTAAAGAAAAAAGGCAGAATCATTGAATAAGTCAGAATAAATCAGTAAATGTAAGAGTAAATGTATAACTTGTCTTTTAGGTGCAGTCTTCATATGCACATAATTTTTGGGTCAGTATCATACCATCTGCATTGACCAACTTAATCTTAGCATAATGTCCAAACATGATAAGCAAGTTCTGAAGATAAAGTATCAACCTATTGCTTTGCTGTTTGAATAAAATTACAAATCTATGCTGAAGCAACATGGATCATGTTGCACTACTTTAGACTGTAGTACCACTAATGGTCACTAGAGGGTGCTGCTAGCATTAAGAACAAATGTAAGGAGAGCGGCATCTCCTCTGCACACCTTTTGACTCTCCATCAGCCAATGGGAGTGGGTGACCACGCTCCGCGGGGGGTCTAACCCTGCTGCCATCAGGAAAGCTGGCCAATAGACAGCATGGAACCTGGTCAGATTAAACATAGATACAGGTATTGAAATGTTAGAAGTCTGTGTAAGCACAAGGTGCCTTTGCACAATGCACATTGACCTATGACTAAAGTTACTATGTGTAGAATTTACTGGACTTGTCTCACTAAGACCATAACTCTCATAAGCCATTGGACATTGCTAATTTTCACCGTAGCAAACGTCTGAGAAAAATGGATAAAAAATGTGTTCACAGAACTGTATGTTCATGGCAGTGGCAGGTGCATGAGTTCATAGTAAAGAAGTGAGTAAGAAAACCGAAACATAAAAGTACAAAAAAAACAGGAATTACAGAAATTACTAATACCATGGGTCATGGCTGTATTTGTACAATGTAATAGGCACATGTTTGTTCCCATACCTGACAATATCCTTTCCGACCACGTGGCAGTCGGCTGGCCAGT
This sequence comes from Branchiostoma belcheri, assembly GCF_001625305.1. Lineage (NCBI taxonomy): Eukaryota > Metazoa > Chordata > Leptocardii > Amphioxiformes > Branchiostomatidae > Branchiostoma > Branchiostoma belcheri. The sequence goes on along the minus strand of NW_017802480.1, from coordinate 227,801 downwards.
GGGTGTGGTGGTTGTCAGGGTAACCACAGACTGTCAGATAGTTCACCAGAGCATCCAGCCACACATACACCTGATACAAACAATTTCATATAAAACCAAGCACGTATCCCAGCTGATCTCCCAAGACCATACCTGTGTATGACATTGGTCACAAGCCACTACTACAGATATAAATGTTAAAAAAAAAAGATATTTAATACGGTCAAAACTGCCCAAGAAGACAACCAGGGGACCGATAAAATCAGGTCTATGTGGACAGGTGGTCAGACTATAGACAAGACTATTAATGCTTGTATCAATGGGTTAACATACTCACATAGCGTACAAGTGCATATGAGTTAAATAAGCGAAGATACGTTTGTGGTGGTGGCAGGTACAGCAAAAAAAAGTTGGTAACCGTGAAAACCATGAATATAAAAGTACCACAAACATTTGTGATTGTATTTCCTGCTTGCTACCTACCGTTTGGCTGGGGTCATCAGGTACAGGAATCCCCCAGGGCAGGCGGTCTCTCTGTCTGGACACAGACAGGTCCTCCAGCCCCTCCTCCAACCAGCCTCGTACCAGGGACCGGTACTTACAGGGGTACACAGCTATAGGGAAAATATACAGGATACAGTCACAATGTATCATACTTACAGGGGTACAACGCTATAGGGAGAATAAACTACAGGGTGAGTACAGTCACTGTATGTCAATTATATAGTAGATAATTCTGGAGTTACAGTCCCAGTTAACAAAGAAAGAAAAAAAGGAGTTGATATAAACAGGCTCTGGGCCTTGGACTATTCATTACAAAGATTTTACCATCTACTAGTATGATCTTCTAGTATCTAAATCTACTTTGAGAGAGTGATCTTCCTCTAGGCTTCGGGAGGTGGCTGGAAAGAGTAGAAATTGGCCAAATAGAGAGAGTGCGGCAAACTGTACTCTCCAGCGGACCAACTCCCCTGGTATGTTATCTCTCTATTTGGCCAATTTCCAGCCCCCTCCCAAAGCCTGGTAGAGGCTAGCGTTGAAATGCACCAGACAATGATACCAGTGACTCTCACCTCTAGGATTGGAGTCGAGCCACTGCATGAGCCGGGGTCCAAACTCTGACAGACGGAACATGTAGTTCTCCTCCTTCATCCACTCTACTGGGCTACCTGTTTCTATGGCAACCTGGAGAGGAACGTCATTGGTCAGAAGGATGACTTTTGAAATTCATCAGGAATGCATCATTCTGCAACCCCCAAAATGGTTTGTTTCCACTGACGTGACAGAAATAGGAGAAGTTCACTAGCATTTGACAAAATAAAAAGAAAAAGAAACTTTGATTCAAATAGGTATCAGCCCTTGTTTGAAGCTACTAGTTGTAGTGCAGGTATTTACATAGCTTTTCTAACATTGCATTTACTCTTGCCTGACTATACATCATGATTCTGGCAGCCCTCCCATTGACTAGGCCCCTAGAAGCTTGATGACCAACACCTCAAAGTAAGGAGAGTTGGCAACATCTTACTAAAGTAATCTGTGGACTTATGCATACTCAGAACTGTACCATAGCATTGGAGGCTGTGATGACTGCTTTCCATAGTGAAAGAGAATCCTGCGCTCCTATTGGTAGTTCTGGGAACAGGAATGGTTCTCTCAAGTTAGAGGTCTACCAGCTGACAACCTCTCAAGGAGCCTAATCAGCCCCTGGCAGCAAAAACGTTGTAGAGGCTAGATCTATACATACCTTGATGTTTTTGCCTGTAGTCTTGTCCATACTGTCAATGACTTTGTTGTCTGGTACAAAGGCTTCATCTGAAGTAGAGTACCAGCCTTCATACTTCCCCTGGTAGATATAACCGGCAGACTGGAGCTTTCTCTGTGGGGAAACATAGAAAGGGCTGCTCCAGTGTTTTGATAGAAATCACTAGCATACTGCAAAGTCCTTTAAAAGCAACCAATTTGTCACCAACTTATTGACTACAGCTTGCTTAAAATGCATTCAGGTGGACCGAGTAACCTGTTTTGAATGAAAGAAGGTTTCACAGTTTTCAATTTTCAACTGGCTGGGACTAAGTTGACTCTCTAGTCTTATATATGTTACCACATTGTAACTACATGGAACTACCTTACCCAGAAGTGTTCCACAGACTTCCTGTGTCTGGACTCAGTAGTGCGTATGAAGTCTGTGTGTCTGACGTGGCTCTTGCTGAAGAGATCCTGTAGATAGTGGGCAGAGAATGAACTGAATCTATACAGTGGTCAAAAAGCAGAAGTTGTATATGGATCACTTTTTCTTCTGTCTTTGCAAAATCTCTGCAAAAAGTAATGGTATTCCTCACCCTGAAATGTTGTGACACCTCATCACAGAACTGCCGAGGACCCTTCCCATGAGCCACTGCAGCCTGCTGGATCTGTAACCATAGCATTAGCAACTTTACTGTGAAATTTTTGCGTCCTAAAAATTAGTAAATCATTATCCATTGGAAAATAGACTTAAGTGCTCCTTTGAAAGCCCACATAAGATCAACTTGGCTACTCCCAGACATGAAACTCCATACCATACATCTAAACCATGTGACACATTATTAGATTAACCAGCTACTACTGACCTGCACCCTTCAGCTAGGCTATTATATATACCAGACATAAGTCTACATGTAACTCCATAACATTAAACCATGTTCTACATAAGATTAACCAGCTACTACTAGATACCTAACTTACCCTAACTTCATACCATACCTTTAAGCCATGTTCATCTGTGCCTGTAGAGAAGATGGATCCAGCTGCCCCCTTCAGCTGCTGCCACCTGTGAACTGTGTCTGCCAGAACAGCTGAGTACAGGTGCCCCAGGTGGGGGACTAGTGGTTGGATGAAAGAAACAAAGAAAAAACTTTAAATTACAATCGATTATGACCCTACAATTATGAAAATAACCCCCAATACTTGAGATGAACAGCCTATAAATTGTACTGTACTTTCCTTCTGTAACACTAGACAGAAAGACAAGAGGTTAACTTTGACTCCCGGGGATCGAATTGTACACAGCTTGTCAGTTCATAACCGAGTACACAATCACTAGACCAAAAGGTTCAGGACCCACTGGGCTGGGCAGTTGGTGACGCTTATACCTTGCTGTTACACCTCTAAGAAAACTGTACTTGTATGCAAGTCTGACGTCTGGAAAATTTATGAAAATCTTGGTTCTTCAGAGATAATGTTGTCAGCTATTCTAATTCAAACCCCTCTTACCGGAGTTGACGTAAAAGATCGGCGTTGTGATGAGAAACTTCTTTTGATTCTGCTGTCCGCCGTCATGGACCCGTCTGGAGGGGGAGGGGGGCGCCAGCCACCGTGCCTCGCACAGAAACCGCGTCTTTCCCGCCAAGAAAACTGATCTCATTCCACGGTGTATGGTCCCCATTGGTGAAGCGTTGTCTGGTATGCTAGAGAATCCGTTTTGGAGCCTAAAGTGTGGTAGTTTCGGTGCGAAATCCGCAAAATCAACGTGAAACTGAAAGTTTCGATGACACAGACGCCGCCATGTTGGGTTCAAAGGTTACACGAATAGACCAATCACAGCAAATGCTGGACTAAAGGCGGGGAGTACAACAACTAAGGCCATACTGATGTAATAATGTGGATGGCGTCCCTTGCACGCCAGAACTAGACAACGTTGGACAAAATAATATGCATTCATCATGTTCGTTATGAATCTACGTGGTCAAGAGGGTTGAACAAATGACTGAACACCAAAACGTTTTTCCCAAATAATATTAAACATCTTTGACTTTGGATTGACTAAGGATTGAAATAAACTTTTCTCTTTTCAAAGTAGTCTAGTTGTGGTTGATACATTTAGCAAAAATATAAAGGGAATTCTCAAAGAAAGCAGTTTCCCAATATTTACTTTGTTTGCAAGTGAGAACATAACTTACATTTCCTCATTTTGTAGCTTCTTCATTGACAATATAGTCGAAATGCTTGTAAATTGTGTTTTGATGCCATCCATATTATCAAGTCAGTGTGGCTTTAGCTTTCAGACCAATGTTCATGCAATCAAGAACATTATATTATCCTGTATAACGCCATCGATGTAATTTAGCAGGTATAACCGTCTTCATTCATGTCACCATCCCTTGATAATTATAGGGCCAGAATTCTATCGTTATCGCCTAGCTTATGATCATCATCATAGCTTGTCGCCAATCCACTCCAGCCAGTTCCGCGCTGCTTCATTGGCCTCCTGGAGATCTGTGTCTGTGCAGGTAGGACCAAGCCTGCAACCGTGCATCAGGTGCTGAATGGTCTGGGGATCCTCTCCATAGCTGCAAGTTGTACTGGTGGACTTGCCCCACCGTGCCAGGTTGTCCCCTGTTCTGGCCACCTTAGCCCTTGCCCGTATGATGATGACAATATACGCATTTCACCTATGTTGTCTGCACATCATGTTAACCTGAGATATATTATAGATCTACCAGTGTTTTTTTTAATCACCATCTCTTGATAATTATAGATTACCCCTTATCGTTATCGCTGATACTGATCACAATACAGTACCTTAATTATACGTACATGTATTTCCCTTAACACGTTGTCTGCACATGTTTACCTGTATTACATAAAATGATCTAGCACTGTGTTTTCTTTTAATCACCATCGTTGCCCTGTGTCCTTGTTTATCATGTTGAATTATTCATATAGGGATTAGCGGGGCAATTTTTGCTTCTAAAAATAGATGATGACCTAGCAGTTCTCATTGTCACAGTAATGACATGTGAAAAACATGACTCTATTTTGGGAAACATGTAATTCGAGATTACAGACAATCTTAGAAAAGGCCGATAACAAATTCAGGCTGTCGGCTGATGTAATCATCAACTTGCGATTTCTACCATGTGACATGAACAATGTAATACCAAAGGGTACGTTTGAAGCTCCTTGATAAAAAAAAAATACACAACACCCAATGCTAGCGCTAGAAATAGGTTCTGTGTGTTTTATATTCAATTTCAGGGGGTAAGATCATTGGTTTGTCCCATTTGTGGGCCACCTATAACCCAATTAGTTTGCACATCGAGTTTGAGTAAGGTTTTTGAGTAAGAAAGTTTTTAATTGAGCCCTGTGAAACAAAGAACACTTCGCCCACGGGCATCGCGACAGAAGCGATGTTTGAATGAAGGCTTGCAACAATATCATAAAAGTTTTCTCTCAAAAGACTTTATTATCCCTCTCAAAAATATAATCTTACAAGTAGTAGTAGATTTGAAGTCAGTTGTTTTGTGAGCCTATTGAAAGACTATTGCTTCGTTGCGAAATTTAAATCGGACGCTAAATGTCTGACCAAGAAGGTTAAATTCTTGGCCTAACTTAAACTTCCTGTTCGCAAAAGGCTATTCAGAGTAAGAAGATTATTACGGGAGGTTGAAGAGCTCGAGGAAATCCTTATTAAAACCTGCTGAGTAAAAGTTACCAGATGTGGCGTGCTGAGGGAAGTGATTACAGACAACAGTCCCGGTGATCCATTAGGATAACATCCCGCCCCTTTAATTAACAGCACAAACAGGTTTTACGACATAGGGAAAATCTATTTTTGTTTCCTTTTGTTCCAGGTGGTAAGTAAAAGTACTGTCTTGGTGATGTGAAAGTGCTATATATAGCTCAAGCCCTTTCATTTGTGTGTAAACTACAATAATTATGCATGTTTTTTTCGTTCTTAGCGGGTAAAATATCTATCTTTCGCAATGTGACAGTATGGTATCAGCATTATACATGTATCATAGTAGTGCAGGCAAACTGGACCCTCTATGGCCGGCCAACTCCTCTGGCCAATGATTTCCCCCTTTGCCGATTTCTACTATTTATTCAGCCTGCAAAGGAGTCTGGTAGAGACTACATGTATCACTGTATAGTCTTTAGCAAACATATGCAATACAGCGTTAGCTACTTTAGTGTGGTTTATTTGAGTAGATTTAGACTATATCTAATAATATAAATCTAATTATTCAAAGAAAGTCCACAGCTAAATGAATTGACATAAAATCCCCCAACTGCTAAATGGTACCGTTATGTACAATAATAAACATTTGAGCATATTTCTCATTTGAAGGGTCTGCGTGAGTTAATTTCTTCCCACATTCGAACAAGGGATATCTTTGTCCTTCGCTCACACCCAGATGTCGTCCCGCGCTGCATGATTCATTGTTTCTATAATTAGCCGAGCTATTCCTGGCGAAATTAATGTTTCCGTTTTTGGCAGGCGGCTGTATTCCCCGGGGCACCCGCGGTTCAGATGACCCGGCACCCTCCCGGGGCACGTCGGGTGATTGTGTTGCAAATTTGGGAGTCGCGCCCCGGGGTACGGACTCTACCATTCGTTAATCCAAAACAACATATTTTTATCTTCTATAAACAGCTGTTATAAGCAACAAAACATTAAAAAACACCCTAACTTTTATATTGTTCGTAAAACAAACCTTACCTGGTCTTAAGCGTTGACGTTTGTTTAGCAGATTCACAAAATTTACCGGGAGTTCTACCCTATAATTGAATGGCACGCTCCATTCAGTTCGGATTGAATCAGTCAACTGCGGCCCACAAGCGGACGGCACCGGTACAAGCCACAGCGAAGCCTGTATCTGCCTGTATATGTGATTCTTTAGCGCACAAAAACTCTACCCCCAGTGGATTTTGCTCTACGGTCCTACCACCAACGACTCCAGCACAGGACACAGGTAAAAATCTCAATATTACAGCTTTTAATGCTTATTTTTACCGAGTCTTGTGCATGGGTGTAACGCATGGGCCACGCTACCCAAAACACAGCCGTCCCAAGCCGCGCCTATGTCTATAAATCTCGAATGAGCGACCATGCGTTCTACACCATTGTTCTTACCTTTAAAAATGGGGCTTTTAGATATTCCTTGATGTAATATTATACCTGATAACCTTGCTTATCAAATGTTTATGTTCTGATGTATCCGGCCTGGACTGCGTCTGTCTGAGCCTGATGCAATTTTTGTACGACTCGTCACAGGCCCGCGTTATACACGGTGCGTCAGATGACTCATGTCTGACGGCTTAGTCTGCCGTTTATATAGATAAAGAATAGTATAGATAAAGAATAGTAGAACAATGACTAACACGGCAAGCCTGCAGTACTATGTACAAATGTATACACTACACTAAGCAAAGCTAGTGGCCACTAAAAGCAAGACCAGGAATCACAAATATACGATTTAAACGATATTACGCGATTCGACACTCAACAGCATAGTATAAAAAGAAGTAAAGATTTAAGTTCCGTGAGTGTTTTGCTCATTCCTCTCCCCACTTTAATCCAAACTAAACCGAATCGTATGGCTCGGTGTTCCGAGAAAAATATACCAGTAGCGTGCTGTTTTATCTAGATAACGAGCGATATCCGGTTACTGCCGTGAAAAATCAAGTTCACACTTCCGCCAGATGTCCGGAATAAGAAAATAACCTACAGCTTATACTGTAAAATACTAGTAGCTAGTCTGCAGAATTTAGGTCTTTCCTATAGTATGTCTTGTGGATCATCAGCAAAAAATAGAGTCAATATATATTTGAATATTTGGCCACCACCAGTGAGCCGCGGTAAGGGTATTAACATTTCTCCAAATGCAGACTCCCCTGGAAAATTGTTCTCCCTTTACTGTAACAGCGTAGGCTAGTAGGCCTTTAGTAGACCATAGCGACAGCATATCATAATGGATAAATTTTCTCTGAATGCAGACTCCCCTTAGCCTCTACCAGGCTTCGAGAGGCGACTGGAAAGAGTAGAAATCGGTAGTTGGTGATGGTCTGCTGGAGAGAACAGTTTGCCAGCAGATCAACTACCCTGGCTGGCATGCTATCTCTCATGGCCGATTTCTACTCTTTCCAGCCTCCTCCCGAAGCCTGGTAGAGGCTGGACTCCCCTAGAAAATTGTTCTCTCTTTACTAAACCATCGTACGAGTAGTCAGGCTGGTATAGACTAGATCATGCCCTGTGTTACCGATGTCTCAAATAGTTGTCATGTTGTTTACAGTGGTGTCCGATCAGGAAACAAGGCTTTGTGAAAAGAATACATTTGTCTGGGTGGGAGGAATAAATAACTCCATTGTCTAGAATGTGCAAATAACCCATTTACACAACACAGCGCGTTTTGGGATGTTTTTTTCTACTAGTAATGGGACCGACTGTTACGATTTTTTTGCACTATGACGGGAAAAGCATTCTATGCGTACTTCTAAAGTACGCCGAAAGCTTTCCTTGTAACTTTGTTATAGCATCACCAGGGTCCAAAAAGTGCGGAACAAAATAGTAGAATTGGCGAAATAGACTGAATAGATCTAGTCTATGCCAGAAGGAATCTGGATTACTATTTTTCAAGCAAACCTAGGGATCCTGGTACATGTAGAAGCTAGATTTGTCCTTGCCTAGAGGTTCTTTTCAGCCCAACCGGTCACCAAAACACGACGGCCGCATGCCACAGTCACCTTTCCTGTATGGTAAACGGACTATATCAGGTAAATCTATGCCCCACTTTCGTCAATAAACGATCTGTTTATTTCAAAACTTGTAAATAAAGGGAAGAAGATCCTGTCCCTAGGGCTAACACTGTTTGTTTTCATATTTTGGATTCTCTTTTATTTGCTGATCCAAAAGCTTACTAATCGAGTTCCTTTTGTCCGTTATATTGACAGACGACATCAAGTACGTTTTTTGTCAACAGTCCTTTGTAGATACCTTTCCAGTTTTCTGTGTAATGAAATCGTCTGGGATTTAGACATAGCTCTAACTTTCAGAAGTTGAATTTTACGGTTGCCATCCCCATACGATCGTAAACTGCTGCTTTTCAATAAACGTACGTGATACCATTGAGCTTCAAATAGATTTTATATACGCGATACGTAGTCTCCACCAGACTTGCAACGCTGGAAAATCATAAAATTAAGCCAAATAATAAATAAGGAAAATAACTGGTGAGGGAAATTTAGCCACCTAATTAATCTAGAGTTGCTTTCTGTCTCTCTCGCGGATTGACTCTCCTGGCCATATGTACTTTTGTGCCCGGTCTGTACCCCGTAGGAAGGCCTGTTGGAGGCTACGTGATACGAAAGAAGCAAAATGTAAAATGTCGAGGTTCGCTGCACGCCAGGCTTCGGGAGACGGCTGGAAAGAGTAGAAATCGGCCAAATAGAGAGAGATAACATGCCGAGGTTGGTCCGGTAGAGAGTACATTTTGCCGCACCCGGCCAATTCTCTCGGCATGTTATCTCCCTATTTCAGTGTTTGACGGTTTCTACTCTTTTCAGCCGTCTCCCGAAGCCTGGTAGAGGCTACCCCGAGACATCTATAAACCGTCAACTGTTCTAGACGATAGTTCTATTCTAGTCTTCCGTGCTCCAGAAACTGTGCGGAAATGACCTTTTCCCGAGCAAACCTGCAGGCAAAACAAATGGGGAGAGAAGCGGTCCTAAAATAACTGCATTCTTCACAGTTGACTGACAGTTGCTAACAGACAGGACACAGACACATGGGTTATCACATGTACACTACATAGACGCACTATGTACTGTACTAGTAGTAACAACAAGTAACACCACCGAAGCCCCTGTCACACATTCAGAACCTTCCTCCGACCTTGTACCCGACCAAGTCAGCGAACCAGTTTATTTTTGCACCGCTTACTGACAAGACAAGGTGATAGCACACTCAAGTCTTAAACTTGTTTTTTAATGTCGCCACCGACTCAGAAAAGAAAGCACAAATGGTTTGCTGAAGGTTGGGAGCAGTCTGTCCAGATTCAGGGCACACCTACATCAAAATCTTGCCGACTATGTCCCAACCATTTCAGATCCTGTTATTTCCCAACCAGTACACGACCTACTCCCAACTAGCTCTGAATGCTTCGAACGTAACTTCTCCAAGCAGATCTTTAGGTGGTCGCAAAGACCTTATCAAATTGACCAGACAGTATCAAATTGGCCAGACAGTATCAAATTGGCCAGACAGTATCAAATTGGCCAGACAGTATCAAATTGGCCAGACAGTATCCATTGGTTCATACGTCTAAGACTTGTTTAATTTAACAATGCATTATCTTTTCCTTACAGGTCGTTCTACTACTGTTTCCGGAGTCTACACTATGAACCTGTAAGAAAACACGCCGCACAAGCTAAGGAGAGCTCCAGTTGAAAATGGTAGAAGGATGGATCCTTACAAACAACATGACGAACTCTACCGATCCCGTCTTTGGATCAAGACTCTGGACGACCCCTCTTCCAGAAAACACTTCAAACACTACAGGCAACGGACCGCCATGGACTGTCTCCCCCTCACTGGATGACTCGGAGGGCTCCGTCTATACTACTCAATATGTTGCAGGGCAAACCAGTGCAATAATTTTGATATTTCTCGCGTCTTGCGTGGGGAACTTTCTGGTGGCGTTCACGCTATGGAGGAAAGCGTACCTACTGACGGTCAGCAATAAGTTCGTCTTCAGCCTGACCGTGTCCAACTTCCTACTGTCCCTACTCGTCTTTCCGTTCAGTGCTGCCAGTGCGGTCCTGAGAAGGTGGATTTTTGGGGTGGTTTGGTGCAATTTCACCGGTTTCGTCACCGTGTTGGTCAGTTCTGCCAGCCTGCTCACACTCGGCATTATTGCAATAGACAGGTGAGTTCTGCGTTCTGGTGATTTCTTTTTTTTTTTTCACTTTTATAACTTAAATGCCTGGGAGTATGGGACTACTCTGTCTCCAAGCAGAGGTTGGTGGGGAAGATTGTCACCTTTCTATATATGCCCCGCTACCCCAGAAAAAACGGGGCATATATTAACTTGTGCTTGGAGTTGGAGAGTGTGTCGGACCCCGGTACACAAATGGGATGGCAAAATATGAAAAAATTGTGTTTTATTTTCATATTCTCACAGTTAAATGGGTATTATTGTACTTTTTATTCCGATGTTTCGTAACAGAATAACAGTCGCAATTTGCAAGGATATAAATATATTATATAAATATTCGATGGAGCATTTTAACTTTGGCGTAAACAAGCATTTGCATTCATCCCAGCAAAAAAAGTCTAAAGTTAGAAAAAGAGACCACAGGGATCCAAATTGCCACTTGCTGTTTACTCTTTCTAAAAATAAGGTTAATGCCTGGAAATATGCGATATTTATAGCAGGACCGTTTCTGGGTCTACTTCCATTATACCGTGAACCGTAGCAACGAACTAGAATGTTCGGCGATCGGCCAGACAAAGGGAATGAACTGAGTTACTGGCTCCGAATAAAAGAAGGAAACCAGGTCGTGGAAAATGGGGATATTTGAACTGTCCATCAAAACTCTGGGGAGGTATAATCTCCCAGATCAGACAAAAGAAAGCTGTACAAGGCCGCCATTGTTCAGGGTAAAGGCTTGTGTTCTTTCTAAACAGATTTTTCGCTGGGTGAATTTCGCCTGTTACTGGGGCGATGGAGTCAATGCGAGGTCGGCTTGAAACACAGAGAGGCTGTTGATACATTTAAAGCACCAGAGTCTACAAAAAAGGGCCACACAAGCAACCCATAGCCCGTGTGCATTTCGTTTCTTAGAAATATCGGTAGTCTAGTGATCGGACAAAGGGTGATTTTAAAAACTGTGACCCTAACCTAGTCTCTACCGCTAGCCTTTACCAGATTGGGATAATAGACTTCGGCAAAAATAGAGTCTGACTGGCCAGGGGATGGGTCCACCGTTTATACTAGGGGTTTCATTCTTTTTCCTTAGACTGGCAACACTGGTACAAAACACTGAAATTAAGACAAAAGGGGAGAATTATTGGCCAGGGGAGTTTAGCCACCGCCGTTTAGTCACCATTTGCTGACTGACTCTCCAGGCCTATTAATAATATAAGTATTGTGATGCTACCAATTTCTACTGTTCTCACGCAATTGTAGTCTGATAGACCCTAACTCCATAACATAACATTACCAACTTGAGGAATAACAGACGTTCTATTCTTGAATTTCTCGCCTGTACGCGAGTGTCAATGTTGAACACGTCTGGTGGGACATGGCAGCTGCACGAGAAATGTTTTTACCCGGGCCGCCGAGCGCTATTTCTGGGTCCGATGTCGCCTTGTCGTGTCGGTGTGGGATAAACAAGGCGTGGCTTCTCGGTACACATGTCCCCCAGGTCAGGTATTATTAGTAACAAAGGATTAGCAGCCGTGTGCGAGGATAGGTGTCGATAAACTAACGCAAGCAGAGCGAAACGACCGGGTTCATCGAGCTTATCTCCTAAGCAGATCCTACGGTGGCAAGGTCAGAGGAGTGTCCATTAGGCCACCGAGCGACTGAGGACTGTCTCTACATGGCCAGTTCCATAACGTCTAACCGCCATACTTTTGCCGCCAGACATCTGCTTGGAGATTGCCTAGTTGAGCCTGTTGGGGGCAAACTCATAGTCTCCACCAGACTCCTTTGCATGCTGAATACCTTACCTTATAGTAGAAATCGGCCTAAAAGGGGATTTAATTGGCCAGAGGAGTTGACCGGCCAGAGAGGGTCCGTGCAGGCAAATGGACCTTCTCTGGCCGACCAACTCCCTCGGCATGTTATCTCTTTATTTGGCCAATTTCTTCCCTTTCAAACCTCCTACCGAAGCCTGATAGAGGCTAGCAAATTCACTCCATGAGAGACTGGCCACCAGGCTACGATTCATCACTTATCATCTGTATATTTTGCTACGAGATCACATAATCTGGGCCTGGGGCACAGTGAATGAAATGTTTGGATAATTTCTTGTTTCTGTTATTTCGTCGTCGTGACCGGCCTTTCAACTTCAGACCAATGTTTTTGTAAGGTGTGTAGAGGCCCTCGCTTCTTAGCAAGTTGTTCAGACTGCATTTTGCTGACAGCGGGTTTTCAAGGGCCAGATATAGTTTCCACTTAACCTCACCTAACGCGACTACGTAAAGCTAGAAAAATGCAAACTAATTGAACTGCAGCTTTTGAAACTGCCGACTGAATAATGAAAACAAAACATGTAAATCCTTGTATATTTGTATTCCAGCTCCATGCATTGATTCAATGCCATTTGTTTGATTGATGTAGATGCTATTTTTAGCCTGGTGCCCAGTAGGTGTACCGTGGGGCGCGACCTATCACCGGGGTGCCTAATTTACTGCGCTCAGGGCTGCTGGCTGCGGGTCTATTTACATGTTACACGCAGCTACCGTTGTAGTATGACGACTGGGTGTGTTGACAGACAGACAGTGAGCTAACATGGTTGGATTTCTGCTGACAACCCCGTTCCTTTGTCCTCTCAGAATAGCCCCCAGCTCAGGGTTAATTTTGCTGATCTCCAAGCAGATCCTAGGGTGGCAAAAGACAGTATCCAATGGCTAGCCTCTACCAGGCTTCGGGAGGCGGCTGAAAAGAGTAGAAATCGGCTAGAGAAAAAGCATACCAAGGGAGTTTGGTCGGCTGGAGGGTACTCGTACAGTTTGCCGCTCCCGAGCCGACCAAACATGGCATGCTATCTCTCAATGTGGCCGATTTCTACTCTTTCCAGCCGCCTCCCGAAGCCTGGTAGAGGCTAGCCATTGGCCAGAGAGGGTCCAATACGCCACCCTCTCTGGCCAATGGAAACTGTCTTTTGCCACCCTAGGATCTGCTTGGAGATTATAATATTACGTATGTATGTCTAAGTCAAGCAGTGTATCTTTTGTCTACACTTTTTTTATATATGTTTGTTATGTGTCTGTTAAGTCTTGACCTGTACCTACCCCGTCGTGGCATGAATGTACAATAAAGGTATTTCATTTCATTTCATTTCATTTATAATTTTGCCTCTGGCGCGGGTGAATGAACTTTAGTATTACGGTGGCCAAACTCTCCTTATACTGTTTTTAAACTCCATGTTTAAACTCACGTTCACGATTGTTTAGTCTGGTTGTTTAGACTACTCTCAGATACACTTAAAACTTCCATCTCTCTTCACTCGCCTAGAGCAAGAGCTAAAATTGCCTATCTGTGATTCTATATTTGTCAGCACCCCTGAAAGTATTTAGGTTACCCGCCAGAGACCGGCAAAGAAAACATCACTTAGCTCGGCACGGTGTCTGGGTAAGGACTATTCCTGATACAAGAGGACCAAGCCAGGCCTGGACAGCTAATTAAAGACCTGTTGAGGGAAATATAGACGATTTATGTACAAGTAATTCATTACCTGTCTCCGTGCTAAACACGTCTGTAGTTCCCAGCGACAGGACGAAAATTCCGTGGATGTCTCGGATGTTACAAGTGATCGGGAATTCTGGGTCCTGATTATTTCCTTGCCTATCTGTCGTTGAACTGGTTTCTTGATACGTCTTTTCGTTCTCTTTTTCCGTGGTCTCCAGCAAACTTACTCTCCAAGCAGAGGTTTGGGTTTTGGGGTATTTTTAACGTGGGCCTTTTTAGAGACCTTTTTAGAGGGGTTTCTTTTTTGCACTGGAAGAAACCCCGATAAAAATGTCGAAAAACACGCCAGAAATAAACCCAAAACCCAAACCTCTGCTAGGAGAGTACAGAAAACTACCAATACGGGATCGAGAGAGAATTCTTCGCCAGGACAGTTTGGCCACCATTGACAGATCATTTGCTTCCAAGGGGAAATGTTAATGCCCTTACGGCACGATTTACTCTGATTGCCTGGCCAATTACAGACCCTTTTCGCCTAAATTCTACTATCCTTCGATCTGCTAATATGCTATCCTACTTTTGTCGGTGGACGAAACATATGAATCTTGACATATTTTTGTCGAGGGGGGGGGGGGCATTTTTTCTGTTCTTTCAACAGAGCCAGGTTAAAATGCACGGTGTGGTGTCATCCACAGTAGTACATACTAACATAGCATCCCAGGACAAAACCACAGGAATTTTAGACGTTGTAACTGTCTCTCGTCTCCGCTGTTCTGTTTTCCAGAGTTCTGTGTTTGGAAATTCCTAGTCCAAAAATATGCACCCCCTATGGGTTCAGTTTTTCACAAAATCTTTGTTTGGAAATTTTTAATCCAGAAATATGCACCCCTATAGCGTTTTGCGGTTTGGTCTCAAAATAAAAGCAATCCAAAACGGAACGCAGTTTTTATTAGCAACACAAATAGAGCAGAGACGTCACCCAAATGTAGAATGAAGGGTGGTGGCCGGTGCTATTTTTTTAAAAAGTCTATTCTAAAAGGTCATAACATGAAACATCGCATTATTGTGTAAAGAAAAATACAAAATTTCTAAATCTGATATGTGTATTCAGAAAAAGACTTCAACCAAATGCAGAATGAAGGGCGGTGGATGGTGCTATTTTTTCCCAAACCCCAAAACCAATTCTAAAGGCCATATATATATATAGAACATGAAAAACCGCATCATTATCATGATTATGTAAAGGAAAGATATAAAATTTCTAAATCTGATAGGCCCATTCATAAGAAGTTATCATTTTGCAGCACATTCATGAAGTATCTAATCTACTACTAGTAGGCAAAACTATTTCCGGATCAGAGATACTTTTATCTGACCCAGTTTTTCCATGTTTAAGAATAGATGTGGGTTCACGTTTCAACCAGAGTGATAAACTTCAACTGAGAGGACATGGAAGTGCGGTCAAGAACAGTAAAAGCTCATTGATATCTCCCAAACACATGTCTAGTTGAATTTCTATTGTTTCAAACAGATTGGTACATGTTCTTGTACAAATGGTGTTGTTGTTAGGACCCGATCGCATACGTCGTACAATTGTCGCGCGATGGTCGTACGATGGTCGTACGATAACTGATGGCGTTCTTGGGATAGTTGTGCATGTGTCCTGTAACATTCAGCTAGCTGGCTTGTTGCTGGAAAGGCTGTCTTAGATTCTTGTTGACCGTTGGTTCTGTCACAGTCCGCTCGAAACTTGTACGACGTAGAATGTAGCCGCGCCCTCAGACCTTATATACAGACATGCTTGCGGTCATCACTAAATATCCAAGCATATCCATGGTATCTATTTGTTCGTGGTTTTACGTAGCCTGGATGCCAGACCCAAAGCACACTGGACACAAAATATCTCAGTGTGCAAGCCAGGCTCACTGAGATATTTGTGTCCAGTGTGCTATGGGTCTGGAACCCAGGCTAGGTTTTACGTCTCTAGCCTGGTCTCTCCGCTCTTTTTGGTGAGGATTTTTCGTGGCACGTTCTGCCATATGGCCCGACATGATTACAGTCACATGCAAAGGCTTAGAGAAATCCGCCCAACGGGATTAGACCTAAATTTGGAACCAAAAGAAAAACGACGTAATCCAAAAGGCATCCGCATATGTCACCACTAGTACAATACTACAGCTGCCGTAGACAATTCAAACTCTACTACTGGATAAAATGATATTCCTACTAAATATAGATAAAAACTCCACGTATAAATCCGGTAATACTAATAGAGTCTTAACTGTCTCGTAAACGAGTATCGTTTACCTGATATCTAACCTTCATGAACGTTGAGTCCATACTACACTAAGGACGGTAATATGTATACGTACATACATTGTACTCTGAGTCTCTGACATGTTCTCATTTCAATATTTACACAGAAAAAGAACTTAATTCAACGACATTTGCTAGATGTAAATACGGCAACTAGTACATATATATGGAACGATTGCTAATGTGTATATTATTGACAGGGACATGTGGTTTCTTCGTTATTTCCTCTTCATACTTAGTTTTTCTGCATAATCTCAAGTCGCAGGTACTACGCCATAGTCCGTCCCATGATGTACTCCGATATCATCACCCCACTGCTGTTGTTCTACATCTGGTTTCATCTTTAGTTCCTAATGATACTTACTTCTTTCTGAGTACATGTATGATAAACTTAAACCTATATTTGATGCTATGTTTCCAGGTACTACGCCATAGTCCGTCCCATGATGAACCCTGATAGCATCACCCCACTGCTGCTGTTCTACATCTGGTTTCATCCTTAGTTCCAATGATACTTACTTCTTTCTGAGTACATGTATTGATAACGACTTACTTTATTTTAATGATATATCCCCAGGTACTACGCCATAGTCCGACCCATGATGTACCCTGACATCATCACCCCACTGCGCGGGTACCAGCTGCTGTTCTACATCTGGCTGCACGCTACTGTCATCGCGCTGCCCCCGCTCTTCGGATGGGGAAAATACCAGTTCCAGGTCAGTAGGATTAGTCTCTACCGGGCTTCGGGAGACGGCTTGAAAGAGTAGAAATTGGCCAAATAGAGAGATAACATGCTGAGGGAGTTGGTCCGCGCTTAGAGAACAGTTCGGGTGCGGCAAACTGTTCTCTAAGCGCGGATCAACCACTCCCTCAGCATGTTATCTCTCTATTTGGCCGATTTCTACTCTTTCCAGCCGCCTTCCGAAGCCTGGCAGAGGCTAAGTAATTACCTACGGGACGGAAGTTTTGTTTTTGGGTGGCACTGGTTTGGGATAGTTTGAATGGTTTGGAAATGAGTGGGCGAATATTGGGCTTCAGTTGATTGACAGGGTTGTGAGCGCCAAGAATATGCACCGTGTAATCATGGTATGAAACATAAACCATGGTTTATCATGCAATCGTTTGAGAATATGATGCACTTCAATCGGGTACGAGACCCCTACTAGTGACATAGGTGCTTAGCTATATTAGGTAAATATTTCCCCCACGACCATACTGTGCGGTTCTAATAAATTCAGAAAAATACAAAACACTTCCCGGAGATCAGGAAAACCCCCAAAAATACTTACCGTAAATTTGATAATCATCAATTTCTTGGTGACATTTTACCTCATGTATCACTACAGGTGTCCAAGGCGAGCTGTGCCGTACAGTGGGACAGAAGTTTGTCTTACTCCATCGTCTGGACCACGTCATGTTTCGTCGCGCCGCTGCTCGAAATGTTGTTCTGCTACTGGCACATTCTCCAAGTCGCCCGGACAAAATCGCGCAAAATCCACGTCGGAAACCGCGGACCGGACGCCGACTCCCCCGACACCGGTCTACAGTGCCCCCTCTACGTCAGGACAGGTAAACAATGGAAAGCCGCCAGAACTTTAGTCTTCGTGTTAGGCTCGTTCATCATTCCGTGGGCGCCCTACGCCGTGTGTCTGATGTACCAGGCTGCGCACGGACCGGGTAGTCTGTCACCATGGATACAGAGCGTGGTGGTGTGCCTGTCGTTCTGCGGGAGCGTCTGTCACCCCCTGATGTACGGGGTGTGGAACAGAACGGTTCGGAAGGAACTCGTGCTGCTGCTGTGCGGGGACGACAGGCTGTACGGCCGCAGGGGATGGAGAAGCGGCCTAGGGCGACGGGTAAGTTACTACTTACTGGATATATACATTAGATGCCATTTTTTGCAAAGCAAGTGCAGTTTTACCGATTACCTGGCGTCGCTGATTACGAGAGGCTCAAACTGATTTGATACAATTGACTTTTGTACTACACTTTTCTGTTACCTTCGAGACGAAATTATTGTTATGGGTGGCGATGGTTGTATGTTTGGGTCCCGATGTGAGTGAGTCGAAATTGGATTTCAACTGATTGACAGCGTTTTAACTCTGTATGTTTCGTCACCCTATTCCAATGCCAGCGCCACCCGATCGATTTTCCAAAATTTGTTTTTTATAGCCCTTCATCGTTTTACCGGTTTGGGTGAATTGTATCCATACTTAACATCATTATTCCAACGGTCCATCAGAACAGCGCGGTATTTCTATCCGTCGCCATTTTCGTTTCGTACTCTCGCGGAACAGTAAAAATTTCGCGATGTTTTCTAATGACCATATATGTTTCCTTCCTTCCAGGGGCGGCGTGAGTCCAGGACCCGCGCTCTCAGCATCTCCGTGCGCATCACAGACCTGGGCATGTCACATCAGCTGATAGCCGCCATTGCCCTGCGGACTGATACCTACAGCACCACATCCGGGACAGACAACACCGGCAGGCGCACAAGTATTCATAGCGACGACTCAGGTGAGCAGAACTAAATGTATTTCCGTCAGAATACACTGTACAGTAATTTGCAAGGCTATATCACGTGAAGGTTAACATCATGCATTTTATTTGCATTACTTTTGTTATTCTATAGCCAGTTTTAGTTAATATCCAAGCAGGTCTTTTGGTGACTGCAAAGAGAGTATCAAATTTGCCAGGCAGTATCCATTTGCCAGACAGTTACCATTTCGCCACCCGAGAAATAGTAACTGTCTGGCAAAGGGATACTGCCTGGCAAATTTGATACTGTCTTTGCAACCACCAAAATATCTGGTTACTTTGATTTCTTAAAACTGGTTATAGGATAAGAGAGATGAAAGGGAATGCAAAGAATATTCATTATGTGTACCTTCACATGATATAGCCTAGCAAACTGCTGTTCTGTGTATGTTGCCCCAAATACATTCACATGTATATAATGTATTTGTAGATCATATATATAGCATCGTTCACATAATCAGTAATCAAAATGTATTTCTTCTATGAACATTTTTTCATACTTTTTACAGGAACTACATTGATGACGCTAGAAGATTCCATTGGTTACGGATCACCCCCCGCCAGTGATACGTCACTTCCGTCACCCCCTCCGATCGTGACGTCACTTCCGAATGGTTCGTCAGACCACGTGGGCATGACGTTGTCCAATGGCTACGCTCCGTCAGCTACAAACGAGGACATGTACCCGCTACCCCTGGAAAAGGCCCTTCAAAGGGGACGGAGACCGAGTAACACACTTATTAAGGCTTCTCAAAGACCCTCTTTAGAGAGCATAGATGAGGGTTTATGCAACGCCTCCTGTCTGGACGGACAATAACTGCAGTATTTTGTCATTTTGTGAAAGACTCAACGAATGAGGGGGCTTTCCTTATCTTTCATGCTCAGGTGCTATCGAAGTAGAGTTATGTGTTGTCGGAGTTATCCAGTACAATAGACATACAAACTCGTAGTGTGGTCGTCTGTCGTCACATGGCCCTTAAAACACTAGAGTCAATGCAATACGTGTTTTGTAGTTGCAAAGTTTTCATCGATATTTCTGATGTACATTTGTTGTTCAATAAACTGTCCTTTATATAAAAGAACTTTCCGGTTGAACCTGGTTTCGGTTCAGCACTTGTTTTAATGATATGATATGATATGATATGATATGATATGATATGATATGATATGATATGATATGAATCTTTATTGCATGTTCTTGCCCAGATGGGCTAAATGCACAAGAGGATATCCAGTATGTAAAACATGAGTTTCAGCTTCCAGCTTCATACCATTATAAATCTAGCACCTTCACCACCACTATAGGCCTTCATCATTTCATGCCATCAAGTGCCAATTGTTATAAAATACAGTCAATTTATAAAAGTACTTTTCAAATAGTCATAAAAAGTGACTACTTCTAATGGGCATTGGTTTGACAAAAATTGAATATGCTGTATCTGTATTTACAGCATATGCTGTATATAGTCGTTTCACTTAACAATTATTTGGTATTTTTCATGCTGAAGCTAAGTATGTACATACCCTATATAGCTATCAACGCAAGCACCATAGCACAGCTAGCAAGGATTTTACATCTATATATTGATGACCAATTGTACAAAAAGATACTAGTTCGCTGTTTTAAGTTCTCAGACCCAACAATGGTGTGTTGGGGGGGGGGGTTTACAAAACTTTGTGGCACTATTCTACTTTTTGTTAAGATCCTCTAATAGAGTCCTTATCGCTTTAAGATCGCCCTCCATACTCGTCATTCTCTCGCCGAGCGACTTTAGTTCACCTCCAACGTCCTCTGGTGGACTGCGAGAGAACAGCAGAAAATCAACATTGTATCTTTTGCGGTAAAATTTATTCTTTTTCTTATTTATTCTTTTATTCCATTTTCCGTCGTGGTGCATAGTATTAACGCAAACTATATCTACTTTTATTAGTTTATTTTCCATCATTTTACCCAGAGTAACCCACTCAGTGGTAATACTGCTTTTCAGTGGGGCCCTGCGTGAAATGCGACACGTATATAGATGTGCGAAGTTTTGCTGGAGTAAAGCTGTAAAAAAGTAAAAGCTGAAGGTTTACCTGTCTTCTGCAGGTTGTTGTATCTTGTAGATCCCCTTCTCTAACTTTGTCCGTACGTTAGAAACAGCCTTTTTCTCCAGCTCCTGTAGATTTGTGTCTTCCTTACCGCTGAACGTCCGCCCTGTTCACGGCAAAATTTCACAAATTTTAGGAAACATAAGGCTTAGTTACATCCCTAATCATATATATCCCCTGTATATGGTAATATGAGTTCGCGGACGAGGACGTCCGCTTGATGGAAAGAGGGGGATAGTGTAACGGTTATGACTTATTATGATTTGTATAATTAGGGTAATATGTAAATGACCATGTGGAAAGACTACTTTAGAGATTATGCATATATTTGCGCGTTAGGTAGGCCCTGATTGGTTGGTGACAGTCAAGCTGGTACAGGACAAAACCGAACAACAGCAGTGTAGACAGAAAGAGTTCTATGACAAGAAAGTTCATGGCAAGCCCTATGAGATTGGCGACACTGTCTTTGTTCTGAACAAACAAGTAGGAAAGGGACTTGCGAGGAAATTGGCGCGTAAGTACAACGGCCCATTTGAGGTTGTGCGCCGTATTGGCGATACATACGAAGTGCGTAGCATGAGAGGAAGGGCACAGCAGAAGGTAGTCCACTTTGAGAACCTAATCCCTTTCTCTCCCACGCAGGAGGACCCGGATTACAATCCGCGGGACGATGGCCCTCGCCGCCCCGCCCGCCCTAACCGTAACCGGCGTCCGGTCCCTTCCCTTTCAGAAAGTCCTGTAACGTCCGAGGAGGAGTCCTCCCCGGGCACTTGTTCCGGTTCTGTTTCAGGTTCCGACCGACACTCAGACGCTGATGACGGCCCGACCGCATGGACCCACCCGAAGGCTCCTGTCCAGCCGAGAAGACAGCCTGCAAACCGGGGGGTAGAGAGCGGTGACGACGGGGGCAGCGACGAGTTCCGGACGTGCCCTGACGACTCTGACGCTGGTGACCAGGAGAGACCTTCAACGAGCCAGGCAGCTGATGACCGGAGGCCACGCAGACAGCGACGCAGACCAGCACGCCTGGAGGACTTCATCAGCTTTGACTCCGACGAGGAATATATAGATTTAACATAGCTGAGTGTTGTGTATAGCAAAGGTTTTGAGCACAATGCATTATGATGGATGACATTCATGTGTATGTTGCCTTGATGTCATATCCCGTGTTATGTGCCATATTTGATTGTGTAATGGATATGTTTATATTTGACCTTGTTTTATTATTATGTTCTATCCCCTGTATATGGTAATATGAGTTCGCGGACGAGGACGTCCGCTTGATGGAAAGAGGGGGATAGTGTAACGGTTATGACTTATTATGATTTGTATAATTAGGGTAATATGTAAATGACCATGTGGAAAGACTACTTTAGAGATTATGCATATATTTGCGCGTTAGGTAGGCCCTGATTGGTTGGTGAGAGCAACCAATCAGGTTAGGGACTATTGTGAACAGAGTTGAGCTTGGGAAAGACAATCGCTGTGTAAGTCAGTCGTGACCTGGATCCAAGGTATGTGCACATGTCTAGTTGTAGCTCTGTAGATAAGTAGATTGTATAACTGCTAGTACCACATCTGTGTAATCCTAGACCATGGGTAACCCTCTGTGTAACTACATGCTAAACTCCTTGTGAACCATTAGACCACATCTACCTGTTTTAGAGTTAACATACGGATCAATAAACCCGGCTCAGCAGAAGTAATCGAACTGTTTGGATCTCTCTCTATACTAAGATACTATAGAAGCTAAGATACCAAACGACCACTAGACCTCAAATATTACATTATATTACAAATATTGCAAAATTAGAGTTAGCGCCCATCCTTTGGAGATAGAGAGAGGCCGGTATAGAAGGCTACCTGTATGTGAAAGAATTTGTAAATATTGTAATGCAAAGGCTGTGGAAGACGAAATACACTTTATCTCAAATTGTTCCTTTCATAGCAACGCTCGAAATGAGTTAACTATTCAAACTTCTACAATTTATCCCAATTTTACTAAACTTACAGACCAAGAAAAAACTATTCTTCTTTTAACTTCCCAAAACCCACTAATTTTAGAAAAGGTGGGACATTACGTCTTCCATAGTCTAAAAAAGAGAAGTCAAACCCCTTAGACATAGTTTTAGACATAGCTATAGCTCTAGACAACTACCTTTCATCATGTAGATTTTAGTTATTTTATACTACGTTTCATTGTTCTTTTATGTTTGTCTGCAATTAGCCCCCCGGGCATGAATTTGCAATAAACTTATATGATTAGGGATGTAACTAATATTATATTAACTGTCAAAATCACCCCCACCCATACAAATCAAGTTTCTTCCCGCACCTATATACTATTGTAGCCCTTGGGTCACACAGTTGTGCAATCACTACATCTGAGAGCTAGACTAAGTCCACTGGTAGTGGTATTTTTAACAAACACACGCGCTTTTCCAAATGCTTCGTGCTATGAAAAGCAGATAAAGCAGTATGTAACATTTTTAAAGTCTTAGGAATGACTCGTCCGAGACGCGAACTCACGAACACTGTACCCACTTGGCCATTGCACCAGTTTTGCATGCATCATGCAAGAAACGGTATTACCACAGAGACAACTCAACTACCGATAATCCCTAATGTTACTCACTGAATGGATTGTTTGCCGTCTCCCTGTTCTCTGCCCCGTAGTGCTGCCACAATTTCTACAACTGGTGCAAATGTGTCTTGAAGTCTATGACTGCCCCCGTCTCGGTTTCAACTAACGTCAACTAACGCTTAACTAATAGTTTACAGTCTAAGCAGAAACGTTACTCACTGAATGGATTGTTGGCTGTCTCCCCGTTCTCTGCCCCGTAGTGCTGCCAGAGTTTCCACACCAGACCGATGATGAGGAGCGGTCCGGGGCCCAGAGGCCGGTCATGGTACTCCTGGATCACGTCATACCGGTAGTAGCTCCAGTACTGGTGCGCATGCTCCTGCACATGCTCAATGGTGAAGCTGGAGATAGATTGTGGAAAATGATATGAGGTAGATGGAATAACTATATGAAACAATTTGGGTATAGTAAAGTATAGCAAGGGTGCGTCTTGTATGAACTGTACGTACGTTCTGGGTATGATAAAATTAAAACATAAAGTACTTACGTGAAGAGAGCAATGAGCAGGTTCAGTAACATCACATTGACCAGCAGCATGTAGCCAGCTTCCATGAAGTCCACATACCATGGCACTGATTAGGAGAAAAAATGCCCATCAGTATCATACGATTTAGTCGTGGCAATCACTTCTATTATGTTCTCTATTTGCCATGTGATACATTTCAACCTGTTACTAGTAATTCCTGCCATAATGATTTTCTAGAGATGTGTCGTTTTTTTGGTTGCGTTTATGTATGTATGTATGTGTGTGTGTCTGTGTGTGTGTCTGTGTGTACATGTATTTGTACTAGTCTAAATGCCAGTCTTCCTAGCTTTAGCCGAAGTCTAAACCTCTGGTTAAAGAGTTTTAACTCTTAAAAGAGTCTCAGAACTTACGATCCGGTCCCTCCCCCTCCTCCAAGTTGAGCAGTTTGCCGTTCATCTGCCAGTACGATGTTTATGTGTATGTGTGCGTGCGTCTTTTTAGCTATAGCCGAAAGCTAAACCTCTGCTTGCAGAGTAAAGAACTCAGCGTTTAGGCTAGTGAAAATCTAAACTTACGATCCGGCCCCTCCCCCTCCTCGAGATTTAACAGTTCCCCGTGCATCTGCCAGTACGGGGTGCGGAACACCTTCTCTGTGTGCACATCTACCCTCTTACCCTGGATGCCATACATTTTAGCTTTAGCCTAAGCCTAAACCCCTGGTTAAAAAGTCTCAGAACTTACGATCCGGCCCCTCCCCCTCCTCCAGGTTGAGCAGTTCGCCGTGCATCTGCCAGTACGGCGTACGGAACACCTTCTCCGTGTAAGCGGGGGTGAACTTGCTGTCCGGCTCGGTCAGGGCCAGCCTGGGCACGCCGTACGCCACCACAAACACGGCCAGGATGCACAGGAAAAACATCACGTCACCCACCTGCAGATAAAACACAAACACAAAATTTGGAGAGATTTTTTAGGTACGCAAAGGAATGCACAAATCCAGCAATGTTTAAAAAAATCATGTCGAGAACTAGAGCACGATGCAAACATGCACTAATTATAAAACAGTGTGAGGATAGGGTGAGAGTTGACTCTACTGCTAAGCGTTTTTGGTATCAGGCTGGAAACTACGGGGAGTTTTTGAGAAAAAAAAAAAGAAATTCCAAATCCTCTCATACAGTATTATCCAATACCATTGATGGTTATTCTGGTGCTGAAAATATTGCGTCCAATCCCCAACCACTCACTTACAGACATACAAACAAAGCACAGATTAGGGCTAGTGCCAACCAAAACAGTGCGTCCGTCCCGCGATGAAGGCTTACCATTTTCCAGATCATGACTATCTTGGGTCCCATGGTCTTGCTGAGGTAGAACATGGGGAACGTCCGGTAACAGATGAGGATGAGGGTGAAGCAGTACAGAATCCGGATCAGCTGGAAATCCGTCTTCTCGAAGCCGCGCTCCAGGGACAGCCGGATCAGGAAGGAGATCTCGAACAGCGCGACGATGAAGATGTCCAGAACGTTCCACGGGTTGGAGATCCAGGTCTGGATCATCACACCTGCGCCAACCTGGGGGAAAGGGAAGAGTTATACGCCGATGATGACGGTAAGACATCCTAGTGAACCATTACATAGACAAACATACACAAACACGTGCACACTCACCCTACACACACACACACACAAACACACACACACACTCACATACACACAAACACACACACACACATACACAAACACTCACATACACACACACACATACACAAACACTCACATACACACACACAAAAACTCACATACACACATACACATACACAAACACACACACTCACTCACACACACACACACACACACACACACACACACAAACACTCAAATACATGTACACACACACACACACACACACACACACACACACACACACACACACACACACACACAGGAAGACCAAGAACAATACTTTCGTTTTCATGTAGGTAATAAACTTCTTTACTTTGCGAAGGTTTGTGTTCCCAGATCTCTAGCTATATGTACATGTATATTCTTGTACACACTTAAGCTTATCAATAACATGCATTGAAATCAGAATCACAAGGCTGTTCTCACCACACTGTACATGAACTTGGTGATGGGTGCTGTGTAGTAGAACGTGACCTTGTCCAGTATGGACGGGCCGTCTTCGTGCTCGTGTGTCGGATCCTCGTCACCGACGTACTCAATGATGAACAACAACGGCGGGAAAATCATAGCAGCTACAATCTGAGGACAACAGGGAGAAAAGATGTTGCTTCAGTGTGCATTAATTTAGCGTCCAAACGTGGCCCTTGTGGCTTTCCACCGAGCAAAACTCGTTATAAAACGCAAGTATTAAAGAACAGGCTGTCGCAGAACCAACAACTAAATAAAGCCAGCTTTCTTGGAAAAATGATTGCTGAATTTTGTACGACACATGGGCGACTATGTTAAGGTAGTTTTCGATCGTGTGCTACAGTGCAAAGATCGGGTGTAACAGGTCATTCGGTGTACCATAGCTAGCTGCCGCCTCGCCGCGTGCCTACGAAGCTGGGGAATTAGGACGAAGGACAGTTATACCAGCTATACAGACACAGATGTGGCCGTGCCGTTACCTTCCACGTGGGCGTGTGGCTGGCCATCCTGCCCGTCCAGATGTTATCCAGCGTGAACTGGCAGGTGGCTGTCACAGAGCCAACCACGATCGTACGGCGATCTTTGAGCGATCTTGGAGAGATCGCACGACATATGTGACCTTGATCTTGCGCTTACCTTCCATGTAGGCGTGTGGCTGGCCATCCTGCCTGTCCAGATGTTATCCAGAGTGAACTGACAGGCGGATGTCACAGAACCAACCACCAAGAAAGTTTACGATCCTATAGAGTGATTGTACGACATATGTCCTTACTTTCCATGTAGGCGTGTGGCTGGCCATCCTGCCCGTCCAGATGTTATCCAGAGTGAACTGGCAGGCGACTGTCACAGAACCAACCACCGACAAAGATCTTACGGCGATCTTGGAGCGATCGTACGACAAGACCTTAGAATTACCTTCCATGTAGGCGTGTGGCTGGCCATCCTGCCCGTCCAGATGTTATCCAGCGTGAACTGGCAGGCGGCGTGGCTCATGACCAACTACCTAGGTACTAGTAGTTTACGATCGTACGGCGATCTTACGATGATCTTAGAGCGACCGCGCAACAGACGTGAACATGTCCTTACCTTCCACGTGGGCGTGTGGCTGGCCATCCTGCCTGTCCAGATGTTATCCAGCGTGAACTGGCAGGTGACTGTCACAGAACCAACCACCAAGAGAGTTTACGATCCTACGGCGATCTTAGAGTGATTGTACGACAAGACCTTAGCCTTACCTTCCACGTGGGCGTGTGGCTGGCCATCCTGCCTGTCCAGATGTTATCCAGAGTGAACTGGCAGGCGGCGTGGCTCATGACCTCCATGTCCTCCGCCATGTCGATGGCGTCCAGCGGCGCGATGTCCCCCCACTTCTGCCGCTGCTTCACCAGGATGTCAGACGTCCCCTTCTTGTCCAGCCGGTAGCACTCCTTAATCACGAACAGAGACATCTGTTGGTACTCCCTGTAAATAGCAAATAAAGAAATTGGAGATTGTAGACTTTCACACCATTTCCTGCGTCTGTCATTCGGTGTGCCCTTTGACTACCCACCCGCGTGCTGTCAACCAAGTTTATGAATGTCTCTGTAGTTCTTGTGTCTGACATTTTAACCAGTCATTCTGCTTGGCTGTCAATCTTCCCCACCCACGTGCTATCAACCTAGGCTGAAAATGTTTCTGCATTTCCTGTGTCTGGCATGCATGTTCACCAGTCATTCTGCCTGCCAATCTTCCCACATCCAAATGCTGTCAACCTACTCGATCTGTCCAGACCAACAAGCAGACTCAAAGCTTATTCACTCAAAACAACACTATGTCCAAGGTAATGATACAGAAGTATCGGTGCTTTGTATTACGCTATCAAAATGATTGGATTAGAAAATGATCGTCAGGAAATTCTTTTCAGGGTAATATGCAATAGATGATAGTGAAGACAGGGATAGTGTCTTACGTTGACTGTTTGAAGAGGTCTTCCCGTAAATCGGCATGGTAGATGTCGTCCGGAAGGTGTTTGGCGGTGAAAGTAAACATCATACACGCAATTAGACCTGAAACTGTGGGAACGGCAAAACACTAGTAAGGGTCTTGACCGCAGCTAAATGTATTACATGTACTAGCTACATGTTTTGTAAAGGATGCCAAGATTGCTATCGGAGTTAATGATGATTTAATATATGTACAGAGTGTTATGCGTGCACAGAAGTCACCCCCCACCCCCAAAAAAATCATGCGACCGTCCCTGTTCAGCAGATGTTTTCTCAATCATTATCATAACTTACATCCATATTTCATCGCTTAATGTTTGAAGTTTTTTTTTCACCTATTTGATCTGAGTCGATGTTCCAGAAGAGCTTTGTGAGTTTACTTCTTCCCGTGGTGGCAGCCCAGATGAACAGGTCATGCAGGTCCAGCGGGCGGTCTGCCTTCTTATCATCACTGTAAAATTATGTGATCAAATTACTAGTTTTTAGCTGATGATGAATGGTGACTTTAGGCTCAAATCTGATTTGTCTTGTTACTAGGACTGTTACGTACATGGTCTTTTGAGACTGACTGACAGAGAGAGAGAGAGAGAGAAAACGAGAGAGAGATAGAGAGAGAATTTAACTATATAGGCGCTAATGTGGGAAATATGATATCTTAAAAAATTCTTATCTTTATGATAAGTTTTACAAATTTATTTGAATTGTGCATTTCATTTTAAACATGCTTCATTTATGTTATATTTGTAGTATTTTTTTTTTTACTTCAGGGACGGAAGTATTGTTTTAAGCGCACTGGTTTAAGGATAGTTTGTATGTAATCTTGTCCTGAGCTGTACGAATTAGAAGTGAGTGGGCGGAGATTGGGTTTCAGTTGATTAACAGGGTTGTGACCCGGTATGCCCTGGGTGGTAAGATGTTGTATGAAGTCGCCAGGAGAGTGTACTGTCTAGTCTTGGTGTGAAACATAAACCATCAACGTTTAACTGGTATTAGCCATAGTATCAAGTTAACATACTTACTAGATGTTGGGTATTTCGTAGTCGTCTATGAGATCGTGTGACATGATTTCTCCCAGGATATGGAGAAAACTGTGCCCCTCGTATTTTCCCTGAACTATGAACCTGTTGACCATGTTGGTGTAGACCATACTCTCCTTCTGCTCTGCAGACGCATCTTCTAACGCCTGCATGGGACGGAAAGCTCACAATGTGTACTACGCCTTTCATCATTGTGATCGGGTTTGACCTTATTGGTCAGGGTAACCGCTCCTTACTGGGTGATATACCATATCGTTAGCTTAAGGAGTGGGACCATAGCTTCTTCCAGGCTTCGGGAGGCGGCTGGAAAGAGTAGAAATTGGCCAAAACAGAGAGAAACATGCAAAAGGGGTTGGTCAGCTGGAGAGTACAGTTTGCCGCACCGAAGTCTGGTAGGGGCTAAGTGCGCCAAGCCTCCGTCAAACTGACTTTTTATACTGCATAGGGTTTGCTATACAATACTTTTATCTGTTTTGTGTTTACATGAAAGTGAATAGTTTCATCGCAAAGCTGGAAATTGTACTAATTTCTTTGTACTATTATTTAAAAAAATATACGTCTCGCCAGTACAATCTCACCAATATTTCCCATTCATGGACGTACATGTATACTATTTAGAACATATACTAGTACCTGTTTGTATAATTTTTCTAGCGTCTCCCGGTTGAGGTATTTCGACAGCTCCAGTCCACCGTCCAGCTCCTTCTGCACGGCGTCGGCGTCGTCTGCCAGCAGGGCTTTGTCCATGGCGGCACTAGTGGAGGGCTGTAAATACACATGGGAAAATTGGTCGTCAATGTAACACCCAGAAAGATTATTTATAGACATCGATGGCTTACTACTAAAGTCAAAGAACCCACATATTATAGAAGAAGTGGTAAATTCGTCTTCCATTGCCTAAAAAGAAGAAGTCAAACCCAGTAAAACTAGTGTCATGTCATGTTGTATCAAATAGTATAATGTTAGAAGTAGATATAGTCTCACATATCACTGTATTTTCTTTCTATGTTGTTTGTAACTGCAATTAGCCCTCGGGCAAGTATTTGCAATAAACTTTCTATAATGAGCAGCTATGATACTACGGTTAAGTCTTCCAAGGTATGGGCAGAGGCCAAAAAGCAATTTCCCTATAGAAACCATTCATGTTCAATTTTCTGTGACCATGTCAGTCACAGGTAACGTTAACGGTTGACGCCCTCAATAGTCACGTGCTCTGCGCACATGCTGAATACGTCACGATGTATGACCTTAGAGATCGGGAAAACCGTTTTTGTCACGAGGTCACATGTACTGTATTTTTGACACCGTAAGTATTTCTGACACCGCCATTTTGAATGTCTTCGTCAGTAGAGCGGCAAACCACTAAGACAGTCATGATGTCATGATGACATTGTACACCGGTACTGGGTACTTTATATATAGCATAATGTATTTTAATGATGATAATGTCCAGCTTCGTTAGTAGAAACCTGATACATGTATAGACTCAGGATGTCACGTCTCATACTATATCACCTACTCTGCTATAATTCAAAACAGTCTAGTAGAACCTAGCTGGGTTTGAGCTAAGAAATGCCCGACTACCTGCACACACACACAGACATAGTACTATACACACGGACGTAGCCAAAGAAAACTATATCTGTAGCATTCCACTCAATGAGACAAGCGACCTTACAGGCAAGAGTAGGCAATAGTATAGGGTTTCAGAGGAATCCGAGTGTCTTCTAAACATATACATATACTTGATGGGCCTGGCAATTCTTTCCGTGGAAGACTGGAACGGAGTTTTAAGGTTTTCTTACTCTCCACTACTGCTCTGTGGAATGTAGACATCTTCGCCATCTTTTTCTAAGGCGCCGAGTCAAGTGCACTCTAAGCCAGTCACTACAAAAAGTCTTAAAGATGTATGTTTGCTTGACATTCAAACTATATCTTAGAAATGATTCTCCATTGAGACGGAAGGGAGGACGACAGTGAACGTGAGACAATATTTGGACACTTACCCGGTTGCCACGAAGCAAAGTTGCGTTGGTAAATGACCTTTCAACTTTGACACGCTTACGCATGACTTGATGACAAGAATAGTGTACACATTGAACCGTTGAACTTCAGGAGTTACGCCCTACTGGGTCGGTCATGCTGCATTGCTTAACTTAAAACTCTCGTGACAAACACGAGTCTATTCTTCACCTAAGGGTAGACTTTATTCATATCAGATTTAGAAACAACGTGGGGAAATATTTCATTCTCTTACACTTTACAGTAACTCCCTAATGTAACGTTACACCAAATCCCAACTCGAAGTAGAATCGGTAACCGTCATTTTTAGATTATGATATATGCCAGGCTTTAGATATAAAACAAATGCTAGCTATATGCTGTGTGCTCCAAATTATTTGCTTATATCCTACTGGAATTTATTCTGACACATCATGTAACGTTATCCCTCTATTCATTATAACAGTAATAACAGTAATATTTATTGCACTTTCATAAGGTTAACCTACGGAATGCAGTGTATGGGATAGGAATAAGCTTTTTTTTATGATCATTGACGGAATTTTTAACGTCTAGACATTATCTCATTAGCTGTAGATATCTTTGTTTATCATCAATATATTAAGCTAACCCTGACATAGATGTGATTCTGTACTTACATCAGCCGCAGCAGGTTCCATGGGTACTACAGCGGAGTCGTCTTTAGCCGGGTCGGGCTGAGGGGGCGGTGTGGGTTCTTCTGTGTCCGCCATGACAGGGACGGTTCTCTCTAGCTCTGTATAGCGCCCTTAACCCACGTGTTCTTTATGTATACATCCACCTTCTGTAAAGAAACTGCAGGTTATTATAACAATATGACCTTCTAGATGTCCCCACGACCGGTATGCAAACACAGTGTCATTCGCCCTGGAGCATAACGTGATTTACTTGGTATGTCTTTCTTGTGATTTACTTGTGTTCCTACTACCAGTCTCACTTTAACACGACGAATATCCTTGGTAGAACTAACTGATCAGCGGTAAAATTCTAACATAAATTAGTCAAACTTGACTAGCTACAAGCAAGGACAGTATCTGTATAATGTCCTTGCTATATATATACAAGCAACAATCTCTGGAGGCACCGGGATGGTACATTATACTATCGTGTTAACTGTGTCCTTATTCAGCCTTCAGTTAAGTATACTGTGTCACAGTCACTATAGGACAAACCTAATGTTATGCTCTTAACGTAAAAAAACGCTGTGGCATAAACTTTGCTGTGGTATTGAATCCTCCAACTACAGTATTTATTTGAGTCTCTGAAACATCTTTTCAATGTACCAACCACGTTCAATGACCCCTCAACGTCTTATACACCCCCCTCCCCGGCCATACCACTTTTCCAAATGCTTCACTAAGTTACTGATAGCACAGTTAATCAACTAGACTACTGACAGCTCATAGCCACAAACAAATAAACAAACAAACAAACAGATAAACTTACAGTTCATGAACTAAAAGCCAACTCACCTTTCTGTGACCGCCATGCACACCCACTTTCACCAAGTATTTACGGCTTATTAGAGTAAAACTAGCAGACCTTTGACATCTGCCTATTCAACTGCCTTTCTCGCGCAAGGTCGGTTAAAACAACACCTGGAGTTATTTTCTCGAATATTTACTCATAAATCGCTAATTTATGGTATTACGTTGGGATGTATGGTTCTAGGATGTAATAGATAAAGGATTTATAGTGCTGCAACAGTCCCAAAATTAATGGAAAGTCTATCAAAATACGAATCCGTCAAACAAATCGGAGCAAGTTTTGTGCAGAATATTCCCCGAGGGCGCGAATGACTGAGCCCAACCGGTTTTCTCAGATCACGTGACATACATCTGTGCATGGAACGCATAGTATCAACAGCATCTGGGCGCTTTTCTAGCATATAAAACCGTTCTATATTATGTTTATGGTAGTTGTTGGAAAACGGGCGCATTCCGCGGTTGTACAGCCTATTTAATCAAATCCGCCTTATCGTACTTGTATTATAATAGAAAATCTTTGTTGCTGATGTCAACAAAGTCGCTAGAAGTCGCGATTGTGGTCCTTACCAAGTTTTCATTCGTCAAGGGCGCCATCAGACTTCTGAAAGTTTGTACATGAATGTAAAAAACGTCAGTCTGCGTTGTCTAATTTTTACTGTGAGAACTTTTTATTGACTATGTACATTATGCGACAGTCTTGAAATACTGCATCATGTATGCTGTAATGTTTTAAACTTGTACTATGTATGTTAAAACTGTCCTCTTGCATAATAAGTTTAAGTAAAATATACATCAATTTGAGCATTAGCAGTTTAAGATAAGATAACCAGAATATTTACAAGCGATAAAAGATAATGACTTAATGTAGGAGGTCATATGTACTGATGGCAAAGTGATTGCAATTGTCTGTTAAGAAATTTAACTAGTTCTTCAAATGATTCCTTTTATATATAATTTAGCGTAATATCCTTGTGTAGTTACTATACTTACTGGTTAGTACTGTTAACATGCTATTTATGCTATGTCATAACGTGACTCGTGTATTCCTATTTTGATCCTTGAATAAAATGGCATTTTAGAAATTAAATTAAGAGAAAGCATATATTGTAGCCGTCAGAATTGTTTTACAGTGAAGTTCAATGTTGCACTGTTTTCATTCCCTTAGAATACCACATAAATCAAAAACAAGAAGACTGGCAATGAAAACATACATTGCAATGGCGACGGTGGTTGCTGTTAGGGTTTTTGTTTGCATGATATGTTTGTTTGTTTGTTTGTTTTTATTTATTTAACCAGGGGGATACATATCGCCCGTGGGGCGCTTTTCAATATACTGCCATAATTTCATAATTTTGATGAAGTCTTGGTATCAGAAACAAAACTTCTCACTCGGTGAGATAGAAATATTCACTACAGCACTCAGTTAGGACCTTTACAGCTTATGGTTGTAATCCGGATCCGGAAGGTCGACCACGTTAGGCTGAAAGTAGTGGGCCAAGTCGGTGTACTTCGGCGGTGGGTCGTTCTCACTTTTCTTGCGCAAGCCTTGGTACACACTGTGGCGTTCATAGGACCCACCCAGAGGATGGTACGGGTCGGTCTGGGGATGGGTGTAGTCGTTGCCTTGGGTTTTACCCTTGTTGCGGAGGCCTTGGTACTCGTGGTGTTGTTGGTAGGAGCCGCCTAGGCGCTGGTACGGGTCGACGGTTTTCCGATCCGGATAGGTGTAGTCGTATCCGGTATCATCGTCGCCAGGTAGACGGCTAGGCTTGTAGATGCAGTTCTTGACGGAACCTGCAAACGGCGCCGGTGTTCGGTCTTTTGCAGCCATCCCGTTCAGGTCCAAGTACTCGTTGTCATCGTGATCATCATCATCATCAGGCGTGTCACCGGCAGGCTTGTGGTTGTGGTTCTTGATCGGATCGGTAGGGGTCGCTCGTTTTAAGGTTGACGGGACCTCGTAGCCGCTGGGGTTATTTATACCTTTGACGCCAATGTAGTCGTTTTCGTTGCGGTTCAGAGGTGGGGGAACCGGTGGTGGGAAAGCAGCTACACTGATGAACCCTTCGTCTTGTATCACTGTAATAAAAGATATTCAAAATATATCTGAAACAGCGAAAAAGTTGCAAAATTGTAGATATGATTACTAGTAAATCATAGAATGGATTGTTACTCAAACGTTTATATGACGAAACGTACTCCGCTATTACACCATGATATATATTTCATACCGTGATTACACAGTACACATTCCTGGTGGCCACAAGCTACGACACATGGCATACCGGGTCACAACACTGTCAATCAAATGAAACCCAATCTCCACCCACTCACTTCCATAGGTTTGTATGATGTGTCCTAGTCAAACATTACACCGTCCTTCCAATTTTGGAATCCAAACATACATACTCCTAAACCAACGCCACCCCAAACAATACTTCCAAAATTAAGATACTTCACCATCGTAGATTTCATCGTCGAAAGCTGGGACCCAAACATACAAACTTCCCCTAAACCGGCGCCCAAAACAATACTTCTGTCCGAAACTCAAAAAAGTTTGATACTTTACCATCATAGATTTCATCGTCGAATGCCGGATTGTCCACGGGATACTGGTTCTCGCGATTGGCTGCTCGATTCTGACGCCACTTCTTAAAACAGTGGAATCCACCAATGGCAGCAGTGATGACAATGAACAGCGCGAACCCAGAAACTGCTATCCCGACCTTAATGGCGAGGGACAGGCCATCTGATTGGCTGGGACTCGTAATGTACGGTAGGGTGCTTTTGATTGGTTGGGTTGTCGTAGAAACACCTGTACAGGAATGGGATCGAATATCATATCAATTGAGGATGAATGTCAATTTTGGATTGTATGTCTTGAATATGTTAATATACGTAAATACACTTACTATCAGCCTTAATACCAGGATTTGACTAGCGAATTGAAGTACATGTGATAAGGGTATGTATACCCTACATGGTATACATATAGGGATGTATATCAAAGATTGTCTAGATGTTTGAAATTCCTTCAATGATTGTAAAATCTCATTCCCATCCCATACCAACTACACACTCTTGTATCAAGTAGGTTAGCCTTACAGATTTGTAGTTTTGTACCAGTAGATACCATACTTTGCACCCTGTACAATTGTTGTGCAATAAAGCTATTGTTAGCTAACAAACTTGATGATCAATCAAAGGACCGTGCAGACACCAAAACACAACCCAACGCAATGCCGTCGTTGGAGTTCAACCTCCCTTACGGACGTAAAGATACCTCACTCTCCAGTGATATGAGCATCACTAACCTGACAGTCTGCAGGACAGCCCATCCCCTGCAAGCGTCTCGCCGTTCTGACAAGCGCACGTCCTCCCTCCGGGGCAAACCAGGCACAACTGTTGGCACCCGCCATTCCCTGTCGTGCAGGCTGATAACAGATTGTATTTTATAATTTATGTGCTTTATTTCGTCAATTATTTACTTACCATGTAAAACAAAATTTGAAAAAAAAAGAGAGACAGAGAGAGAGAGAGAGAGACAGAGAGAGACAGAGACAGAGAGAGAAGAACTTTTTGTGTCTCAGTGTCTGTTCATACCGTTCGTTTCCCTTTGCACCGAGGGTACTTTCTGCACGTGCATCCCCTTCGGACTCCCGAATCCTTCGGAGACCGTTTCCTCCCTCGGAAGACCATCCTTTACTATCCTGAATAAAAAAAAAATTAAAAAATGGGGAAAAGCTTTAGTACTTTCGTATTGTGTTTGGTTCATGAGCGACAAATAGGAGGACAAATTCACAGAGAGCCACCCATGCCCAAAACAATACTTCCGTCAATGAATTAATTATTGTCGTATTGTTCTGTGAACTTTCTTCTGTGTTCTGTGTATCTAGCTAATGTAGTTAAGAATAGAAGCTGTTTACTGTACCTGGCGATTCTGGGGATATTCCAAGCTGACCAGTACACGTAAGAGTCGTCAACAGCGATGTCGAAGAAGGAGGTGACTTCAGTCCGTTGTTTGAGGAGACTCCGTGCGCCACTGGACAGGTCAATGCTCTCGATTTTATATTGACCCGAGTCACACCAATATAGGCGTTGTTCTGGATAATAAGAACAATATGTCATTAAAAA
Organism: Branchiostoma belcheri; assembly: GCF_001625305.1. Classification (NCBI taxonomy): domain Eukaryota; kingdom Metazoa; phylum Chordata; class Leptocardii; order Amphioxiformes; family Branchiostomatidae; genus Branchiostoma; species Branchiostoma belcheri. The sequence goes on along the minus strand of NW_017802480.1, from coordinate 190,760 downwards.
ATAGCTTCGTGTATTACTGGGTACGTGTCTTAACTCTTAAGTCTTTAGATCCAGCCGATGCTTTTATACTTTGATACGCTAGGATTTTCTTTGAAGTTGCCCAGATCACAGCACAAATCGTATGAACGCAATCCCTCGACCGAGACGGGGGACGACACTGATTGCCTGGCACCTTTGACCCGTTGCTGACGTCAAACTTCCACGTGACTTTGGGTTGTTTCCATTTGAGAATGACCAGGGAACAGGTCGAAATGTTGTTGGTAACCACTATTCCCCTGAGCTTGTTTTTAGTTCTAGGTCTTATCTATATTATCTACAATACTTACCAGTTAGATCTATCGCCAGGCCGGTTGGGTGTTGTAGATTCTCGTAGACCAGCGTTACCCTTCCCGTTCCGTCCATAGCGGCCCGCTCTATCTTTGGTTGGGAGCCCCAGTCAGCCCAGTACATGTACCTTTAGAAGCGAAAACAGTGACGCTTATCTCCGAGCAGATCATACGTTGGCAAGACAGTGTCCATTGGCCAGAGGAGTGTCCGTTAGCCAGCGAAGATACCCCCTTGGTCAATGGATACTGTCTTGCTACCGTATGATCTGCTTGGAGATTACAGTGACGCAACAGTTAGCCAGCATCATTGGTTGTTATCTTCTTACGTAGGTATATATTGTTTTAGTGGCTGAGCTGAAGGATTCTGTGTCTCTGTTTTTTTTCCGAAGTGCCTCATGGATGGGAGGTGATTTTGACAGATGATTGATGGGGAGTTGAAGCCTGGAGGTGACTCAGCATGTATCCGAATGAGTACGGTGTCTCAGTGAACATTCCTTCGCTTTTATTTTTATATTTTGGAAATTAGAATATAAGAAACAATGAGTACTTACCCATTCTGTGGGTCCAGCACGAGTCCATGTGGTTGGTCGAGCTGCTCTGAAATAAGATCCTTGGCAAACATCCCATCAAGCTTTGCAACTGAGATGACGTCACGTCCAGAATCTGTCCAGTAGATGTTCCCTCCGACCAAATCCAGAGCCAGGCCTAAAGGTGCTAAAAGATGAAGAAATAAAGATTTGGAATTTAAAAATGCGTGAGTGGAGTTTTAATAGGCTTCCTACAGAACCTTACAAACATAACTAATTTTCTGTTTCTGATGTTTTGGCCATCTCCAGTTAACATTTTCGTGTACATGTAGCAAGTGAGACCATAGTCTCGCAAATTCACGCGAGAGCACAGTCTCGCAAGTTCACGGGAGATCACAGTCTCGCAAGTTCCCGGCAGAAGGTGCTCTCGAGTGAGTACCTACTGCCGGGAACTTGCAAGCACGGAAATGAACCACCACGTATTGCTCATATACGCAAATAACTTTGAAGACAGTGAAATTAAAAGAATGCTCTGGTATTTGAAAATGTTACACCTTTGTTGACAATAATGTCAGGCAAGATAGAAATGAGTATTGGTCACTTACAGAGGACACCATCGGTAGCAACGTCTTCTACGCTTCCGGATCCGTTTCGATGTACCCGTGATATCTTTCTGTGTAGAGGGTCGGCCCAGTAGACGTAGTCGGTCTCAGGGTCGTAGTCAAGGGCAACCGGATGTACGAGATGTCCCAGTGGAAGGTTGACCTTTGCCCCGGAAGTGACGTTGATTTGAAAGATGGCGTTAAGCTGGCTGTCGGCTACCAAGAGGAAGTCTGACGTTGGAGTGGGGACATCTGAAAAAGGTTAAGAACTCTTTTAGAAAGCATTTCCATTCAAAGGAGTCTAAGAGCCATGGCAACATTACGAAGTGCATATACAGCCTAATAAATCAAATCAAATTACACAGCATATTATGCAGAATCAAGGAGCTTGTAAGCTTCTTGATCAGTTGTGATTTTTTTACCTCCATGGCCAGTTCATGTCAGGATCGTTTCTGTACCGGATCGGGAGCGTTCCCACTGAAGTAAAGTTGACCGGACCGAAGTCGGATCGAAACCGGTCGCTAATCGATTGGATCTGGACACTTTTTGTCCTAGTGAGAAAAGGGTCTATACCTCTGAGTTGACAGGTGGTCCCGTCCTGTTGCAGGGTCCAGTCATCGTCACACGCGCACGTCCTGCCTCCGGGTCGCGCAAGGCACAGGTGAGAACAGCCTCCGTTAGCTGTCGTACAGGCTAGGAAAAAAAGTAAACAATGTAACCAAAACACTTTCCTCCATTCGCTGTTTTTCTGTGAAGTTGCGTAAATGAAGACCTAGAGTAGAATGGAAGGGTTAAAAGATAGGCCCTGCAGCTGTTGTATCAAGAACCGCGTGTGCTTTACCCCGAGCCATGCTCAGGCACGGTTATGGATGGTCATAAAGATTATCCAGAACCGCACCTGAGGCATCTACGTTTTTCGATAAGCCAAGACTTTCAAGAACCGTGCGTATCTGTATCTGTATCTGTATCTGTATAGCCGGTATAACCGCCTTTCGGCGTAACACACCAGCGTGATCCTAACCCTGACACATTCAGGCATAGAACTAGATAGGCACGGTTCTGGATGCAAAACCAGGAGGACATCATATAGATCGGAAAATGAGATATTTATTACCACCATTACCGTTAGAAATATCTGCCACAGCATCAGGGTTGTGAAGGTGCAGGTCCATCATTTGCCGGAAACCACCACCGATAGGTAAAATCTGTCCCTGCGCCGATGGGTCCTTAGGAGTCCTACAGGAAAGAAAACATACTAATGATGCATAAGATTTGATAGAATTTGAGTCTGCTTTAAACGTATATGCCGTATGTATTTTACTACTATTGATAGAAGGCAACATTGTTATGTCTACGTCAATTGAGAGTCTGTGATTGGTGGAAAAGATATATCGTATTGTTACTTCTGGGAAGGAAGTATTGTTTTGTGTGGCGCTGCTTTAGGAGAGCTCCAATGCATTCACGGCGGCCAAAATACTTCTTGGAATTCTGAAATCTCTTATTACCTTCGCCAAGAAGGTTATGTTTTCGTAGGCGTTCGTGTGTCTGTGTGTGTGTGTGTGTGTATCAGCACGATAACTCAAGAAGGCTAAAATGGATTTTCTTGATATTTGGTAGGTGAATAGGACTTCATGAGATGTGGAACTGATTAAATTTTGGGCCCCCTAGCGGCTTGTTATGGTACTGCAGCTGAAATTCCGGTTTTGATATCTCGTGATCTAGACATGCTAGGGTGACGAAATTTGGATGGTAGGTAGCTCTTGTGCTGGGGAAGAAGTGATGTGAGTTTGGCCTCCCTAGCGGCTTGCTCTGGAACTGCAGGGGCGTTAGTTGAAAAATATTTAAAGGCGGATAACTCTAGAACCGATTGATGGATCGTCGTGATTTTTGGCATGTAGGTAGCTGAAGTGATGCTTAACATAATTATATTATAATTATGCATATAATAATGTAATTTGCATAATTAATGAGGAAATTCTATAAATCAGCTGCATTCCATGATAGGGCTATTCAAGCTTGTGACATATGTAATCAAGAACGGCAGAAATACAGGCAGATATCGATTATACAAATGAAGACTTAATTTGCATAATTAATGAGAAAATGTTATATTTACGTAGTGGTAACTGCCTGGAATTTCATACTTAGGATATTTGAAAGTTATGTGAAGGTGAACATAATTAAACATAACTTATTCAAATAAGGACCTCATTTGCATAATTTATGAGGAAATGCTATATAATAATGGCATTCTTTGATAAGATAAGACTGTCTTCTGGTGTAGAATATGATCAACAGATATAATTGATGCAAATATAGAATCCTATTTGCACGATCAGGGGGATTAATCTATAATTTCTTACTCATAAAGGCTAACATCATTTGGCGAAGGTATGAGATCGTGGAACTCTAGTTTCATGTTATGATAGTTGGTATATCATTTTCATCATTTTGTCATTAGTACACATGTCACCTTGTTATGTGGGTCAATGCCCATGCCGTCCAGTATATGTATGAGTCCTCCACCACGATGCCGAAAAAGTAGAGCTGTTCGTTTGTGGGGCTGAACACAACCGTGGGATTGTTTCCTTGTAGATCCGATCTCATTATTTGGTGAAAGTCGCCATCGCACCAATACAGCATTTGCCCTACATAAAAAAATATAACATTTATTATTTACAAGACTAGTATGCATCCTACCACCTGGTCATACCAGCTGGTTACAACCCTGTCAATCTACTGAAACTCTATCACTTCCCACCCATTTTTAATCCCCGCTGCTCAGGAAAAACATACATAAAAACTCCCTCTGAAACAACACCACCCAAAAACAATACTTCCTCCTAGAAATATATATTATTAACTGCTAATAATCATATGTCTTAAAAAGACTGTAGAGGGATTTACGATTTACAGTCATAAAGTGTGTTTGAATTGACTGTCAGAATTGAATACCCTGTTTGTCAATGGCCAGTCCTCTTGGAAATTTTAGTCCTGTGTTGACCAGTGTTTCTCTGCCAGTCCCGTCCATTGCAGCCCGTTCTATCTTCGCTGGGCTCAGATTGGACGTCCAGTACATGTAGCTGGAGCAAAAACGACTTCCGTTAGAAGGACATAAACACTTGCCACAAGGAATACTCTCAATATCTCATAGACTGCATACAGATTCTTCAATGAACGGCACTCCATTGAAAATACACACACACGCGCGCGCGCGCGCGCGCACACACACACACACACACACACGCACGTGCACGCACGCATGCATGCACACACACACACACACACAGGCACACTCACACACAACACACACACACAAACACACACTCCCACACACAAACACAACACAAACACACAAACACACACACACACACACAAACACACAAACAAACACAAC